>NC_050575.1:381550328-381630328 GCF_011100635.1 Trichosurus vulpecula | reverse complement strand
CCACCAACGAAAAGCCTCTAAAGTGATTCCTTATGAGTAACATAATAGCTAATATTTATATAGCACTTTAAGGTTTGCAAATGCTTTACAAATATCATCTCATTTGGACCCCACAACCACCCTGAGAGGTAGGGGCTCTTGTAATCCCATTTTCCTATAAGGAAAGAAAGGCAGAAAAAAGTTAAGTGACTTGCCAAAGGTCGCCCAGCTAGCGAGTATCTGAATCTCTACCAGACTACCTCTTACAGACTATTCTTTCAAGTTCATAACATCTGTACAGTCTCTGAGCTAACAAATGAAAAGACCTGCCAGATGCTGGAAGGATTCATCACACTAGGCTATGGACTAATGGAAAGAGTTATCTACATCCAGAGAAAGAACTATGGAGTCTGAATACAGATTGAGGCAGACTATTTGTTCTCCCTTTTTTCCCTTTTTTTTGGTTTTGTTCTTTCTCATGATTCATTCCATTGGTCATAATTCTTCTTTACAACTTGACTATTGTATAAATAAGTTTAATGCGAAGGTATATGTAGAAGCTGTATTGGATTCCATGCCGTCTTGGGGAGGGAGTGGGGGGGGAGGGGGGAAGAAAATCTGGAACTCAAAAACATGTAGAACTGAGTGTTGTAAACTAAAAATAAAAAAATCTTAATAAAAAACAATAGGTTATGGACTTTATTCAAACACTATTCATACATTTTATATGTCCCTTAACTTTTTGGTGCCATGTTGGGTGAAACATTTGTGGGTAGTTTTTTGTTTTGTTTTGAATTGTTTTTTTATATAAATGACTGTTTGGCCCCAGTAGTTGGACTTGATGGTCTCTAAGGTCACTTTCAGTGCTAAATCGGTGATCCAATGACATGGGAGGGTGAGAGGGCATGGATGGTTTGTTGGAAGGAACTCCCAAATCAATAAAATGACAAATCCATTTGCGTATTGAGATCTTCTAGTACAACTCATTTTAAAGTTCAGGAAATAATAATAAAATAATAATAATTTAATATAGTACCTTAAGGTTGCAAGACACTTTATATATGTTACTCATTTGATGGGCAGCTAGGTGGCACAGTGGGCAGAGTGCCAGACCTGGACTCAGAATCTCAAAGTCAGAAGGGAGCTCAGAGAACTTCCTGGTCGATCCACCATTCTTGACATGAATCCCTCTTACACCATTGCTAACAAGTGTTCTTCCAGCCTTTGCTCCTTACCTCCTGGAGAATTGCAGCAAATGGAGTCACCTGATTTCCGTCTGGAGTTGATAGCTGAAAACTACCAGGAGAAGCTTGGACAAGGACGTCTTTGGAAGAGAGCAACTTCCCAGTGTGGACAAATTAGGGAGAGTCCTCCATTTGTTGCTAAGTGGATGATGAAAAGGTTGGTTTCTTTCCTGTTCAAAATAAGTTAGCATTAATAATAGCACTAGTAGATGGTTTTGCAGAACCTCTTATTTGGCAATCTTCAGCTGCTCTGCAAGTATTCATTAAGGCTCACAACCCCCTGGAGCTTTGATGGGGCAGAGTATCATTAACCCTATTTCACAGACCAGGAAGTTGGCCAAGATTCTTATTAGTCAGTGTTCAGATAACACTTTGTATTTTCCACTTGCTCCACAAACATGATTTCTGCTCGTCCCTCTTCTCTAAGTTCTCCTGAACTAAGCTGGAATTACTCTCTCTGCTTCACAGATGGGAAAGGGAAGATGCAGGCTGGTGAGGCGCCTTGGCCAGCGCTGCCCAGCCAGCCAATTGACAACAGTATTGAGATGAGATCAGATGGCTCACGAGTTTCCACTCTATTGATTTTGGCAAGGAAAAGCTTTTCTGTGCTTCAGATCCCAAGAAGAAACTCAAAAACAAAGGCAATCATGTTGGTGAGGAGATAATTCCTCTGGGAGGGCATATTGGCAGTACAACAGAATGAATGAGAAAGCAGCAATCTTGGACGCCCAGGTTCATCCAGGCTTCCTTGGTAAAGAAAGGGAAGCAGCAAGAAATCCTTTGAAACAGCTCTCTCAATTCTCTGAAGACAAAGACTTCCTTCTAGTGTAACTTGAGCTGCTATTTATTATGTATGTGACCATGGGTGAAGCAGTTAGTTGGTGAAACAAGCATTTATTCTTTTAAATAAGAAGGAAAGAAAGAAAGAAAGAACTAAAGAAAGAAAGGAAGGAAGGAATGAAGGAAGAAAGAAAGAAAGAGGAAGAAAGAAGGAAAGAAAAAGGAGAAAAGGAAGAAAGAAAAAGAAAAAAGAAGGAAAGAAAAAGCACAAAAGAAAGAAGGAAAGAAAATAAGAAAAAGAAAGAAAGAAGGAAAAAAGAAAGAAAAAGAAAAAAGGAAAGAAAAAGGAAGAAAGAAGGAAAGGAAGAAATAAGAAAGAATGAATGAAAGAAAAAGACACAAGTCAAGAAAGAAGGAAAAAGAAAGAAGGAAGGAGAAAGAAAAGAAAGAAAGGAAAGGAAGAAAGAAAGAGAGAGGAAAGAAGGAAGGAAGGAAGGAAGGAAGGAAAGAAAGAAAGGAAAGGAAGAAAGAAAGAGAGAGGAAAGAAGGAAGGAAGGAAGGAAGGAAGGAAGGAAGGAAAGAAAGAAAGAAAGAAACAAGAGAACAAAGAAACCAAGAAACCAAAACCCTCACAACAAATAAACAGGCCAAACAAATTCCCACACTGACCATTCCCATGTTGACCATGTCGAGCAAAGTCTGTCTCATTGCACATATTAATCCATCACTTCCCTCAGTGGCATTTTTTTTCAGTGCTTACTTTGTGCCAGGCACTTCACTAAATGTTATAGATACAACCTGATGTGTTAGTTATTATCTGTGTGACCATGGGCAAGTTAGTCAATTAAGAAGCATTTATTAAACACCTACTATGTGCCAGGCCCTGTGATAAGCACCGGGGATACAAAAAAAGACAGGTCAACCAAATGCCCAGACTCCATAGTCATAACCCCTTGCCTCAGTGAGCTCACATTCCTCTGGGAGAGACAACTCATACCCAGGTATATATAAGATGTCTACAGAGTATATGCTGGCCATCCGAAAGTGGAACTCTTTTAACCTCAGTGAGTGTCCATTTCCTCCTCCGATGGAATTAATAACACCCACAGAATGGACCTCCCAGGGCTATTGTAAGTATCAAATGAGATAATGGATGTAATGAATGGGAAAGGATTTATTAAAAGCTTGCTTGTGTACATAGGGCTGGGGAAACAAATACAGGAGAGGACAGATCTTGCCCTCAAGGTGGCCTCCAGGGGTGTTTTGCTTGGAAAGTCCCAGGGTTGATGACTGGAGCCATTGTTATTGTTCAGTGTGTCAGAGTCTTCTCGACCCCATTTGAGATTTTCTCAGCAGAGATACTGGAGTGGCTTGCTATTTCATTCTCCAGCTCATCTGACAGATGAGAAAACTGAGGTAAACACGGTTAAATGATTTGCCCAGGGTCACACAGCAAGTAAGCATCTGAGGAGGGATTTGAATTCAGGAAAAGGAGTCTTCCTAACCCCAGGTCCAGCATTCTGTCCACTGAGTCCCTTAGCTCTCTGGAATTCCAGGTATCTGAAATAACCAGAGCTTCAATCCTGTAGGTGTGATGGGTGAGTGCAGGATGTGGATTCAGGAGAGACCTGAGTTCAAATGCAGCCTCATCCACTTACTAGTTGTGTGATCCTGGGCGAGTCATTTAAACTCTGTTTGCTTCAGTTTCCCCGTCTGTAAAATGGGGATAATAACAGTACCCATTTCCCAGGGTTGTTGTGGGGATCAAATGAAATAACATATGCATCGTAGCTTGCTAATATTAAAGCTCTATTATTGTTGTGTTGCTTCAGTTGTGTCTGACTCTTCATTATGCCATTTGAGGTTTCCTTGGTGAAGACTGGAGCGGTTTGCCATTTCCTTCTCCAGCTCATTTGACAGATGAGGAAACTGAGGCAAACATGTGAAGTGACCTGCCCAGGGTCACACAGCTAGCGAGTGTCTGAGGCTGGATTTGAACTCAGGAAGACAAGTCTTCTTGACCCAGGCCTGGCGCTCTATCCGCTGCCCCACCCAGCTGCCCCCAAGAGGAGCCATAAGAGAGTAGATAGACACACCCTTTCCAGAAGCAAAGACGCTATTGATTTTCTTCCATTTTCAGAGATGGAAGAGAGAATGGGCAGAGTACATATAAGGGCACAGGCAAGAAGAAGATGAAGGAAGTGTAAGGAGAAGCATGGCTGAGGTAGGCTAGAGAGAATGGCCTGTGTGAAATACTCATGAACTAGAACACGGCGGACCCCAGGGTGGCCTGGAGGTCCCCGGCTGAAAAGGTTAGTTCCCCGGGGCATGGGCTCTGATGGGGGGGGGGGGCGCAGAGGGGCAAGGGGTGGGGGAGGGGGCAGTAGCAGAGGGGCAGGCAGGAAGGTGACCAGGATGTAGGAGGCACTTTGTGAACATAGAATTACCATACAAACTTTAGCTGTTGCCTGAAAAAAGCATTACCGGCTAAGTTTCCTCATGTGTCCAATGAAGGGGTTAGACTAAAATTTCTAAGTTCTTCGCAGCTCAGAATCTACGATGTGTCAAGTACCCGATGAGAAAGTCTAATGGAAGGTTTCCCTCACCATCGTACAATGGAAAAGTGGCCCACAGTCAGAAGACGCGGCCCCCAAATCCCTGTGTGTCACTCACTTTCTCACATCTCAGTTTCCTCATCTGAAGTGAAGAAGTTGGACCCGATAGCTTCTGAGGTCCCTTCCGGCTCTGGATAGATGACCCCACTGGAGCACAAAGTGGGAACCATTAATGCAATAGCATTTTGTTATTTTGATGAATGGTGGATCTCACATTCTCCCCCATGGCCCTTCACAACCCATCCACCTTTGCTCATCCTGCACAATTCTATTCCAGGTCTTTCCAGATATCCTCTACAGAGGATGGATGGACCTAAGGTCCTGGAAGCACATGAATCTATTAATAATTCATGGGTACCAGCACAATACCCCAGCTGTCCATCTGTTAGCCATCACTCCCACTATATGACCAGTTCACCTCTTTGTCCTGGATGCCTTTTATACCACTCCTCACATCCAGGTCAAGACTGGTAATGTTCCTCAGCCCACCTAGACCCTCTATATGTCTTTCCATGCTCTTTAAGAAATAGTCATAATGATGATAGCTGGAATTTATATAGTGCTTTAGTCCTCACAGCAACCCTGAGAGGTAGGTATTATTATTACGCCTATTTTACAGATGTGGAAACTGAGGCTGGGAGCGGGGATTGGGCTTGCCCATGGTCACACAGCTAGGGTGTGAGGCCAGATTTGGACTGGGGTCTTCCTGACTCCAGGCTCAGTACTCTATCCACTGTGCCACCATGGTGCCTCTTACAGAGAGCAGGTCCAATTTGAATTAGATCTTGAAAGGACGGTATGGGTGGCAGAGTAGTGGGAAGGATGACTGTCAGCATGCCAATATGGGGAATGGCACATGCAAAAATAGAGAGGTGGGAAAGGGCAGGACATATTGAGAGAATGGCAAGACGTTAGGTCTGACTGGTGAGTAGGTGATGGTGCAAGATAAAGTGGAATAAGCTCCTCACAGATCTTCTCAACTTCACCTTTCCTAGCCCATCTATATTGATATGTGTCAATCTGTTCTTCATATTGTTACTGAAATAATCTTTTTTCATCTGGTCCTGGCACTCTTCAGTTCATAAACCTTCAAAGGCTCCTTCTTACCTCCAGAGTAAAAGCCAAAGCCTCCTCATGGCATTCAAGGCTCTTCAAAAGCCACACCACTCTCACTTTCCTACTTCATCTTCTATTACAAACCCCTCCACACTCTAGAATCTAGCCTGAGTGGGCTAATTTCTGGCTCCCAAGCAAAGAGAAGGCTTTCCTTCCTCCGTGTTTCTGCACAAGGTTAGCATGCCTTACACCCAGATTGTCTTCTTTACCCTGTTTCCAACTAGTGAATTCTGGTCCATCCTTTAAGACAAGCCTGTTATACCTGGTGTACCTCCCCAACCCCTGGCATGGTAATAAACATCCTTCCCCCTCAGAAATTTCATGCTACTTTGTTCTGTAATTCTCTCAAGAATGTATCATGCCACATTTTGTAATCTAGCTATCTATAGGAGAGGGGGATAGTTGGGGGGGGTGTTGTCACCCTACTAAATAATCCATGAGGGCATGAACTGAGCCTAATTAGCCTAATTTAAATCATTTTTATCTTCTTAGTAGCTGATAATGCTCTGAATCTAGCAGGAACCTAAAAATGTTAAACAAATTTTAGCATATGGTAGTCCTTATTACAAATGAATGAAAGCTAGGTTAGATTCAGATTGGAAAAGGCCTTGAAGGTCATTCTACAGAGTCTGGACCTTATTCAGAGGCAATGGGAGCCTCTGAAAGATTATGAACTGGGGAGTGATGTGACTAGAGCCATGAATTGGGAAGATTAGACTGGCAGCTGCAGATGGGAAACATTGGAGGAGGAAGGGAATGGAGCCTGAGAAACTTGTTCATTGGCCTGAGCTAGGGTGGTGGTCGTGGAAACAGAAATGAGAGACAGATGAGGTATCTGGGAGGAAAAATCGACAGAACTTGGTTGGCTACTGACTATGTGTGGAGGATAAAGAAGGAGGAAAATTCAGAGATGACTAAGAGGTTCTGAGCATGGGTGAGTGATTGGGGAGGAGGGATGGTGACATTATTAACCTAAACAGGAAACAGGAGGTTAAGGGGAAAAGCAGGTTTTGAGCAGAAGGTGACAGATTTGGGGGAGGGGCAGGCACAGATATCCAGGGGGCTGTTGGGAAGGCTGGTCTGGAGCTCAGGAAAGTGGTGGAGATGGAGATGGGGTTTAGGAGCCATCTACTTACTCTTCCCATAAATCATCTTCCATCTTCCACTTCTATGGAAGTCTATCTCCCATGCTGGGAATTCTCTCTCTCCTTATCTCCATCTCTTGGAATCTCTGCTCCCTTCAAAGCTCAGCTCAAGAGTTATCCCCTATATGAGGCTGTTCCCAAACCTACCTCCCCAAATCACCCAATTTACTTTATATAAATTTTGCTTTTATTTATGTGTACACATGTTTTTTCCCTATTAGCACAAGAACTAGGCAGAAACCATCTTGGTTGGTCATTATAGCCCCAGTGCTGAATTCAGTTCTTAGCACATAGTAGGAACTTAATAAGTACTTAATGACTTGAATTGAATTCACATAGAATTACTAGTTGAATACATGGAAGTAGGAAAATTATACAAAGAGAATAGAAAATGACTAAGTTCAGAGCCACGTGGAATGTAAGGTCAGGAAGAGGAATCAACGAAGGAGGAAGAGAACATCTGTCTGAAAGGGTGGAGGAAAAGCATAGGAGCCAAGGCAGGAGGAAGTAGGTAATATGGAGTAGTCGATAGTGTCAAAGGTTACAGAAAGCTCCAGGAGGATGAGGACTGAGAAAAGCCTATTGGATTGGTGATTAGACTGTCCTCTGAAAGAGCAGTTTCCATTGAGCGGTATGTAGGGGAGGCACATGGTAGTGGGTGAGTTGGTGGTAAGGAAACTACTTATTATCTGGACGTTTAACAGCATAAGGAAGGAGCTAGACCAGGCAGTCACTGCTCAAGGGTACATCAGAGTCCAGGACAGGATTTTTAAGGATAAGGAAGACCTGAGAAGGTTTGAAGGCAGAGGAGAAGGTGTTAGTGGAAAGGGAGAAAGAGACAAGAGAAAGAGGAGGGTTGGTGGAATGAGGAAAGGAGGATGAAGAGCTCAGTAAGGAATCAAGGGCAAAAGTATGATGGTAGAAGGGGCTGGAAAGGACTGGAGGTGGGTGGCTTGAGCTAGGAGTTTGAGGTGAAGAAAGAACATTCTACACTGGGGGACATTGAGTGAGAAGGCACAGAAGTGAAGAAGCCCAGGTGGGATGGGATGGCCCAAGAGTGTGGTTGGAATTAGGATTCCATCATGAATGGAATTCACTGGAAGAGGGAACAAAGTAAGGAACAGTTGCTATGGGGCTTTCAGTAGAGATGAATAAAGATTAAATAAAAGAGCTTCAGGAATCAGTGAAGGCTAAGCACAGGTTGAAAGATGTTAATTTGTAGAGGATCTAGTTGGCCCAGAAGTGAACTTGGACAGCTAGGGAGGGGATAAAGTAACAGAATTATCCAGGGTTGATGATTGAGTAGGCAGGTTGAATTGAAGGTCAAATTAGCAATGCGTTAATAGATGCTATAGAGAACATCAATCTCTACTTAATTAAATTAATTAATCCAGCTTAATTAGTCAATCCAAATTCAATTAAGCCAAATTCAAGGTGGCAAAATGTGATAAAATGAGAGAATAGCTTGAGGGACTGGGCCCTCAATAATGGTGAAGAAAAGCTATAAGAGGCATGAAGGAGTAACAGAAGGAGGGATGAGAGGTTGCAGGCATAGTAGGAAAGTTTGAGAGTTTGAGATGTTAGAGGCAAGTAAGCTCAGAGTGATGATAGTCTAAGATGTTGCTTTGCTGGTTTGCTGGTGGATGATTCAACCACAGGGAAGGCGAAGGTCACTAGAGTTGAGAAGATTAAATAATTGGAATCCTAAGGAGAATCCACCTTTGGAGAAGGCATCAAGATGGACGTTGAAATCACTGAGGTTGACATTGGTGAATGAGGTACAGAGGAGTCCTGGCATCCAAAAGGTGAAGTCTCAGGAAAGGTGAAAGAATCAACTTGGAATTTGCCAACAGTGGCAAAAAATGAAGGGAGGTGTATATAAACCATGAGTGTGAACCTCTGGAGATGGAAAGTTTTAAGTGACTTACCCAGGGTCACACAGCTAGTATGCATCTGAGGACAGATTTGAACTTAGGTATTCCTGACTCCAGTATAGCACTTTATCCACCCCTGCATCTAGCTGCCCCAATGAAAGGGGTTAATTGAGAGGCAAATAAACAAGTGTGGTGTGGACCTAGGAAAGAGTTTCAGAGTTAAATTGGATGAGGATAAAAGAGATTACAAAGCAGGAGGGATTCGTTCCCAGAGCAGTCATTGTTGGTAAAGGTATGAAGGAAGCTGGAGGTTTGGGACATAGATGAGAGATTAAGGACAGGGAACAATGAAGACCAAAGAACTAACCAGCCTCAAGATTCCAATTAAAATGTTTGTATGATGGTGTGAGGGTCTCACCACGTGCCACTGAATTCTACTTGTGACACTGGGTCACTTCATTTATTGGTGGTCTCATTGGCTGGCTTATCTCTGTGAAATGGGGTTAAGGAATTTTTAATGATTGCTCCTCTGACTCCTTGAAAATTGAATAGTTGTTGTCTTTAGTACTGTTCTTCTAAACCCTAGTACTTAAAATATTCTATTGCTTGACTAAATAGAATCAAGTGATTTTAAAATTTGCATAAAAATACTTCCATAGGCCTTAATTTCTTCATCTGTAAAATGAGGAATTTGGAAGAGAATCTCTAAGGTCCCCCTCAGATCTATTAATTCTATCATCCTGGATAGAAGAAAAGAGAAGAAAGGAGGGAAGAAAAGAAAGAAGCAAGGAAGGAGGGAAGAAAGGAAGGAAGGAGGGAAAGAAATAAGGAGGAAGAAAGGAAGGAAGGAAGCAAGGAAGGAAGGAAGGAAGAAGGGAAGGGAGGGAGGGAGGCAGGGAGGAAGGAAGGAAAGGAGGAAGGAAGGAAGGGAGGAAGGAAGGGAGGGAGGGAGGAAGGAAGGAAGGGAGGAAGGAAGGAAGGAAGGAAGGGAGGAAGGAAAGAAGGAAGGAAGGAAGGGGAGGGAGGAAGGGAAGGAGGAAGACATTTAATTCAATTTAACAAGTATCAGGCCTGAGAATCTGAATGACCTGGGTTCAGACCTCACCTCAGACATAATCTGGGTTTATGGCCCAGGGCAGGTCACTCAACCTCTCAGTGCCCCCAGGCCACTCTCTAAGACTGTGGCTACTGAACAGTTGCAGATCTTCATTGGTGGAAGGAGTTTCTTGACTGGCAGCTCCCTACTCAGAGGAAGCCCAAGGTCCAGATAGCTACCTCATGCTCCCTTCCCCCCACCAATGAACAAAGTACTGGGTCAGGAGCTGGGAGTATAAAATTAAAAATAATAGTCCCTTCTCTCAAAAAACTTACATTCTTCAGAGGAGAAGAATAATGAAAAGAGCACTGGCTTTGGATTCAGAGGATGTGGGTTCAAATTCTGTCTCTGGCAGTTACTACCTATGTGATATTAGGGAAAGCACTTAACTGCCCTGGGCCTCAGTGTTCTCATATCCAGAAATGAAGAAGTCAGATTAGATGCTGTTTGAGGCTCTTTTCAGTCCTAGATCTATCACCTTATGTGTACAAATAAACACTGTACGAGGAAAATTGAAGGAGGGCACAAACTACTGCTAGGAACCAGGGAAGGCTTTGAAGAAGTGGAACCTTGAAGGAAGATCAGATACTAAAGAAGAGACTGAGATGAGAAGGGAGAGTCCTCTAGGGATGAAAAATAGCTTATGTGAGAGATAAATTATCAAGTTCAGGGAACAGGTAGTAATCCATTTTGGCTAGAAGATGGATAGATAGATGGATAGATAGATAGATAGATAGATAGATAGATAGATAGATAGATAGATAGAATAGACAGATAGATAGAATGGATGGATGGATGGATGGATGGATGGATGGATGGACGGTTGGATAGACAGACATATAAATACTGATGAATAGGTAGAGAAATAGGTAGATAGAAAGAGATAGAAACGCAGATACAGATAGACACATACATACGTATATAATGGATGGCTAGAGAGACGAATAGATAGAAATAGATGAATAGATTAATAGGTAGGTAGAGGTAGATGGATGAAGGTAAATGAATGAATGGATACGTAGATAGATGCATAGGTGGATGAATAAATGTGCATAAACATATATACATGTACATATTTATTTTGTTTTTACAATTTATGCACACATATTTCTTTATTTAAATCACTGCTAACTGTGTTATATAACAAGCTCCTTAGAGACAGGGGCTTTACCAAGGAAAAGGTAAAATTAATATTATTTGTATAATTATTTTTTCCTTGAAGCATTATAGAGATCTTGTGAATTTCAATGAGATACTAATGTCTGTTAATTGTTTAAAGAGTGGAGTTGGATATAATACAAATCTTCCTCTTTCTGACAGACTAAACTGTTCGTTAGGTTTTCTAGTCTCCGAATACCAGCCTTGTCCAACCTGAGAAGTCGGTAGCTAATAAGGAGGGAGGTATGATGCTTATCAAACGTGTGTGTCAGCTGCCCTGGAGTTCCTTTATCTTTGATCTCCATACCCAAAATATTACTCACCTCTATGGAAGAGGCGACTGCAGGTAACCACTCATGACACATTTATGGCAGAAGTCAAAGTCTTGGGGCTCTTCACTCCTGAGGAGAAGACCTGCCAGATGAGTTTTATAAACAGGTTTGGAGCAGTAGTGAAACTGTATTGAAGCTCTTCTGCTGAAGCATTGCTCCTCCTCGAATCATCTAACCCTACAGCTGGAAGGGCACAGAAGGTGTCACCTCATCCATTCTCCATGGTAAGAGGTGTTCTTATCTTAGAAGGTGCCTGAATTAGATAAGGTCCAAACTGAGTCTACAAAGGATGAAGTTGTCTTTCTGAAGTACAGAAAGCCCTGAGAAAATCGGAGGCATCTCTTCAAGTCACCACAAAACATTTCTATTCTAGTCAGGTCCACAGGTAGCCCAAAGAGAAGGAAAACATGACTAAGTCTTTGCTGTGAGAAAAAAGAAACATGGTCAATCAAACTACCAAGCATTAGATTTTTCTGAATGCCTTCTACAAGTCTAGTACTAAGAGATTCAAAAGACCTAGAAAACTTCTTTAAGAGGATTCAGAGTTGGAAGGGACCTGAGAGGAGATCTAGTACAACCCCTCATTTTGCAGACAAGAAAACTAAGGAAGTACAACGACTTGCCCAAGGTCTTGCATATAAGTAAACATGTGAGCCAAGATTCGAAACAGATCATCTGACCCAAATCTAGTGCACTTTTCACTACACCAAATTCCCTGTCCTTGAGGAGTTTGCTTTGTAGTTGGAGAAACGAAAGGAACACAAGAAACCAATGAAGACCAATGCAAAATAACATGAAGTTGAATGTTGAGTTGCATAGCATACACAATGAGAGGGCTGGCTAGCATTTATATAACTCTTTTAAGGTGTGCAAAGAGTTTTAAATGTGTTACCTAATTTGTTTCTAACTTTGATCACTCTTTTGAAAAGATGACATTAATGAGGGGTGGAGGAGTTGTCAGGGAAGTCTTCAGGGAACATGCAGGACTTGAGCTGAGCTTTAAAGGCTGGGCAAGCAAGTTGATGCAGGAAAACAAATGTTGGATTTGTGATCCATGGACCTGAATTTAAGTTCCTGCCCCTTAGTATCTGTGTGACCTTAGGTAAATCATTTCACTACTCTAGGTCTCATTTTCCTTGTTGATAAAAATGAAAGGGTTGGACTAGATCAAGGCAATCCATCCTATTTCTTAAGAACTCTAAATTTATAATGCCATGATTTGGAAAGGCTGAGAAAAAAAGGCATGGTTATGGTAGAGGTGATGGTGGTGATGATGGGAGAATAGTTAGGCATTAAGATAGGATGGAATAGAAGACTAAAAGGAGATTAATAGAATATGGAATTCCATTTAGAATAACTGCAGACAATATAAAATACTTGGGAATCTACCTGTCAACACAAACCCAGGAACTATATGAACACAATTACAAAACACTTTTCATACAAATAAAGTCAGATCTACAGCGTACAAGTAAAGTCAGATCTAAACAATTGGAGAAATATTAATTGTTCATGCGTAGGTTGAGCCAATATAATAAAAATGACAATTCTACCTAAATCAACTTACTTATTCAGAGCTATACCATATCAAATTACCAAAAAATTATTTTTAGAGCTAGAAAAAAAATAATAAATTCATCTGGAAGAACAAAAGATCAAGAGAAATTAAAAGAATCAATTTTTTTAAATGAAGGAAGGTAGCTTAGTAGTACCACATCTCAAATTGTATTATAAAGTGTTAATTATCAAAACAATATGGTGCTGGCTAAAAAAAATAGAGTGGTGCATCAGTGAAACAGAGTAGGTACACAATACACAGTAGTAAATGACCATAGTAATCGAGTGTTTGATAAACCCAAAGATCTGATATTTGGGGACAAGAAAGCACAATCCGATAAAAATTGCTAGGAAATCTGTTTGGCAGAAACTAGGCATAGAACAACATTTCATACCATATACGAACATAAGGTCAAAATGGATACATGATTTAGGCATAAAAGATGATGCCATAAACAAATTAGGGGAGCATAGAATAGTTTACCTATTAGACATATGGATAAGGGAATAATTTATTACCAAACAAGAGAAAGAGAACATCACACGATATAAAATAGATACTTTTTTTACTTTAAATTTAAAAGGTTTTGCACAAACAAAACCAAAGCAGCCAAGATTAGAACGAAAGCAGGAAACCGGGAAATTTTTTTTTTTTACAGCAAGTGTCTCTGATAAAGGCATTATTTCTCAAATATATAGAGAACTGTGTCTAATTTATAAGGTTATGAGTCATTCCCCAACTGATAGTCAAAGGATATGAATAGGCAATTTTCAGAAGAAGAAATCACATGAAGTCATATGAAAAAATGCTTGAAATCACTATTGATTAGAGGAAATCCACAACTCTGAGCTACCGCTTCGTACCTTTCAGATTGGCTAATATGACAGAAAAGGAAAATGCCAACTATTGGAAGGGATGTGGAAAAATGGAACACTAATACATTTTTGGTGGAGTTATGAACTGCTCCAACCATTCTAGAGGGCAATTTGAAACTATGCCCAAAGGGCTATAGATCTGTGCATACTCAACAATACCACTATGAGGTCTGTACCCCAAAGAGATCCAAGAATAAGGAAAAGGACTTCCATAAACAAAAATATTTATAGCAGCTCTTTTAGTGGTAGCAAAGAACTGGACATTGAGGGGATGCCCATCGATTAGGGAATGGTTGAACAAGTTGTGGTATATGATTGTGATGGAATACTATTGTGCTATAAATGACAAACAGGATGCTTTCAGAAAAAAAAAAAACTTGGGAAGACTGACATGAACTCATGCTGCGTGAAGTGAGCAGAACCAGAGCATTGCACACAGTAACAGCAATATTATATGATAATCAACTGTGAATGACTTAGCTATTCTGATCAATGCAACGATCTAAGACAGTTACAAAAGACTTATGATGAAAAATGGTAACCACCTCCAGAGAAAGAGCGGGTAGAGTCTGAATGTGTATTGAAGCATACTTTCTAAAACTTTCTTTATTGTTCTTGGGTTTTTTGGTCTATTTTCTTTTGCAAGATGGGTAATGTGGAAATGTTTTGCATGATTGCACGTGTACAATGTATTTCATATTGCTTGCCTTCTCAAGGTATGGGAGAGGAAGGAGGAAGAGAATTTGGAACTCAAAAATTTTTTAAATGAATGTTAAAAAATTTTGCTAACATGTAATTGAGAAAAAATAAAATTAAAATTAACATTAAAAAGTAGAATATGGGAGGTGAAAAAAAACCTTGGATATCATCTACTGTGTCATTCTTCTTTGACACTTGCTGGGTACAAGGATCATAAGCCCATGGATTCATAGATTTAGAGCAGAAGGACTTTAGGGTTCACTTGGCCCAACGCCTTTCCACTGGATCCTGGACACTGCCCTCAGGACTCATAGCTCTAATAGGGGGTCTTCTTTGCTATGAAATCAGGCATCCATGCCCCTTCCTAACCATTTCCAAACTATAATATCTGTTGGCCAGCCATCCTACCCACCACCACCCCTCCCCCATGGAATGCTGGACTTTGGCTCTGGGAGTAGGCTGTTGCCTTATCTTGCCCAGACCCAGACCTTCAGCTCAGTTCCTTGTCCTTATCAGACAAAATTGCTTCATGCTTTCTCACCTACACCTATCTAGCCCCCTTTTATGTGGTGGTGTTGTTCAGTCATTTCAGCTGTGTCTGACTTTTTGTGATCCCATTTGGAGGTTTCTTGGCAAAGATGCCAGAGTGTTTTGGTTTTGTTTTGTTTTTTCTCCAGTTCATTTTACAGATGAGGAAACTGAGGCAAGCCAGTTTAAGTGACTTGCCTAGGGTCACACAGCTAGTAAGCGTCTGAGGTCACATTTGAACTCAGGTCTTCCAGATTCTAGGACCAGTGTTCCCCCAAGGGGATCTGGCACACAGTCAGCGCTAAATAAGTGCTTTTAAAAGTTCATTCATCTAAGCCAATACCTTCATCTTACAGATGAATGACTGACTTGAATCAGGCAGGTCACATGGCCATATAAATTACAAAGCCAGTAATTTGAACTCATTTCTTTAGGCTTCTGATTCAGTTCTAATTTAATTAGAACACTAATTCAGTGTTCCTGCTACTCTCTCAGGTACCGTCTCCAAAGTCTTTTTCATCAAATGCACTGAGTAAGCCGGCTCCACAGAACAATTTGTTTTCACAAACACAACCTATTCCCTGCTTTGGGGTTTACACCCTCCTTTTGCGAACCACACCTCCAATGCCATCCAGTGCTCAGGTCCCAACTCATCCACATTCTTTCTTCTACACCCCTAGGGAATGAATTGCTGGCACTCCATCATTCAGTCCAGATTCAAATCATATGCAAATGAACATGGCAGGAAACAAACGTAAAAAAAAAAAAACCCAAGTATTTGGCCTGAGGTCTTAAGAGTTAGTAAACTCTCAAACTCACACAATCCCAAAGCTGGCAGAGACCTCTGATCGTGTTTAGTCCAAACCATACTTAAGGGGCAGCTAGGTGGTGTAGTGGACACAGCACAGGGCTTGGAATCAGGAAGACTTAGCTTCATAAGTTCAAATCCAGCCTCAAACACATACCAGTTGTATGACCTTGAGCAAGTCACTTAACCCTTTTTGCCTCAGTTTCTTCATCTGTAAAACGAGCCGGAGAAGGAAATGACAAACCACTCCAGTATCTCTGCCAAGAAAACCCCAAATGGGGTAATGAAGAGTCAGACATGCAATCAGAAGATATGCCATCTTAGGGTGGAGGGCGGGGAAGGCAGAAATGGGGAGAAATTTTGTAACTAAAAATCTGGTGGAAATCAATGGTGAAAACTGAAAATATTAAATAAAAAAAGTCAGACATGACTGAAATGACCTGACAACAATAATCTTCCCCTCTCCTTTCCCAAGCCTCCTCTGCTTTAGGCAAAACATCCTCTGTTCCTTCTTCATATTTCGTGATCCCTCTGACAGTCCTCTGGAGGTGCTAAAGTCTGTCAGTATCCTTCCTGACATGGTCTCCTGAACTGAACACAACCTTCTGGGTGTGGTCTGAGGACAGAGAAGAAGGATATGCCTTTAAGTAATGTCTTGAGGTTATCTTATTCAAGTCTGCCTGGTTCCTTCTTTCTACTCCCAAAGTCACCACCCCAGAACAGAACCTTCATCAGTCTTCCTGAATTATCATCCAAACCTAATTGGCCTTCCCACCTCCAATACCTCTCCTTTCTAATCCATTCCCACCACTGACAGACAAACCTTCATTATTCACACACCTAACCATGTTACTTTTTTTGGTCCAAAATTTTTATTGGCTCTGTATTGCTTACCAAGTAAATGTCAAAGTTCTTGCAATAGTATTCAAGACTCTACAGTCTGATGCCTCCTTCCCATGCTACTCTGGCCTTATGACTCAACTCCACATGATGTAAATTCCAAACAAATAGGGCTCTTTCCATGTCTGTAATCGTGTCCCCTATGCCTAGAACCCCACTTGCCCATTTCTTTACCCACTGAATTCTTACCCATCTTTTGAAGCTCCTCCCGGATGCCCCCTCCTACACAAAGCCTTTCTTTATCCCTCCTATTGGGAGTGATCTTCCATTCAGGACCACACTGGGAAGGCTATGCTTGTACCTCCTATTAGAAGGTGAGTTACTTGAGGGCAGGGCCATGGCTCACCTGAATTTTACATATCATCCAGCACCGGGCATAATAGGCTGCACACAGTAGGTGTTGAACAAATATTATTGTTCCAATCATGTGTAACTCTTCGTGACCCCCTTTGGGGTGTTCTTGGCAAAGATACTGGAGTGGTTTGCCATTTCCTTCTCCAGCTCACTTTCCAGATGAGGAAACTGAGGCAAACAGGGTTAAGTGACTTGCCCAAGGTCACACAGCTAGGAAGCATCTGAGGCCAGATATGAACTCAGGAAGGTGAGTCTTCATGACTCCAGGCCCGGCCACTCTATCCACTGTGCTCCCTGGCTACCCAAATGGTGCTTAATAAATATTTACTCAATAAATGAATGTAGCCTACAATCACAGTCTAGCCACATAATCGCTAGTGGCTTTTGGCTGCTAGATCACACTGGTGACTCAAACTGAGTGTACAGCCCACCAAAACCCCTTTGTTTTTCCCATAAACCTATCTCATGCTACCACAGCTGACTTTTCAAGTCCAACCGTAAGTCTCCACATTTTTCCCTACTAAACTTCAATCCCTTCCTATTTTTTTTTGAGATGTCCCATGATGCATTCCTGTTTTATAGGTTATTGTCTTTAATACCAATTTCAATTCTTTGGAGACTGTAGCACTCATTCCATGACTCAGCCGTGCAGTACCAGAAGAAAAATGGTATTGAAAGCATGGGTCTTTTGTTTCAAGGGAAAGCTTAGGGTTATGAAAAGAACTTTTTGTAATTTCCCCAAGGTAAGCCGGTCGTGTTTCTCTTTCTGTTCAGTCCTAGACCTGGCTCATTGTTCATTTGTTGTCCTTATCCAAGATAAATATCCTGATGGAGAAACTCTCCCAAAGGGCAAAGAGAGGGGGAGGGTGGGCATGAACGGGCTGCAGTGTAATGCCTTACAAACAAGGCAAAGGTGGGCATAAAGGGTGTTATCTGAGAAAATGCACAAGCAAAACATAATGATAATAATGATAATGGCTATTCTTTTAATAGTGCCTTAAGGTTTATAAAACACTTTACAAGTGTTATTTCCTTTGATTTTCGTAGCAGCCCTAGGAAGGGGAGGTGGGGGATGGAGAAAGGGAATCAACACTTATATGTGCCAGGCACTGTGCTGGGTGCTTTAGAAATATTATTTTATTTGATCCTTACAACAACCCTGCCAAGCTAGGCGCTATTATTAATCTGATTTTTCAGGGTTGGGCTAGGTGGTGCAGTGGATAGAGTACTGGGTCCACAGTCAGGAAAATCCAAGTTCAAATCCTGTTTCAGAAACTTACTAGTTGTTTGGCCTTGGGAAAGTCACTTAACCTCCATTTGCCTCAGTTTTCTCAAATGAAAAACGGGGATTAATAATAGCATCTCCCCTCCGGGGTTGTTGTGCAGATCAAATGAGATGATATTGTAAAGCGCTTAGCACAGTGCCCGGCGCATAACTAGTATTATCCTTAGGAGACTAAGACTGAGATAAGGTTAAGTGACTTGTCCAGGGTCAAACAGCTAGTAAGGGTCTGAAAAGGCATTTGGATGCAGGTCATCTTGATGTCAATTCTAGCATTCTCTCTGCTGTGCCACCTTGTTAATGGGCAGCCCATTGGTATCTTCACAATGTAAAAAAAAAATTGAGAAAGGTCCCAAGCATATTAGGTAGGTCCCTAGCCTATTAGGTATTATTAATAATCATAATAACAATAAATTATACAATTTGTTATATTAATTAATTATTAACAATATAATAATTATAGTAGAATAGAGACAAGAATAGCTGAGTAGGGGGTAGGCATGGATTGGGAAGGTAATTTCTCTTCTCTAAACCTCTGTATCCTTTGCCAAATAAAGCGAGTGGGAGAATTTTGAATAGATGATCTCTAAGGAACCCTCCAGTCCTGTCACAGCTGAGATAGTGACATTTGGCCTATGGCCGTAGCAGACCATTAGCAGGGACACCCCTGTAATGGATCCTGCTCAAGAAACAGGATAGAAAAGCAAAATGACCGACTACTCAATTAAATGGTAGTCAGTCCAGGGAGAAAGACTCCTTGATCTCAATCAGCATAAAGGATTACTGAGGGCCAACAACCACAGGGATCTGCAGCTTTTACCTTAGTCATTAAAGGAGAGCAATTCATCTGTGGGGCAGGATGGGAGCCTCTGTCACCAGCAATCTAATGAGGAAACCAGCTTTCTCCCACTTCTGAAGTTGCTATTGGCTATTTCCCAAAGCAGAGCTGGGTCAGGCATCTGGACTAGAGCTTCTAACGTGGCCTTTCTACCCCGTATTGGACAATCAATGGAAGAGAAAGTCAATGGAATATGAGATCGAGTTCTAATAATAATAAAATAATAATAATAATAAATGGGGGGAGCTATATCAGATTACATGATGTCTTGGGGGGAGGGGAGCAAGAGGGAGGGAGAGAAAATTTGGAACTCAAAAACTTATGGACCTGAGTGTTTCAAACTAAAAATAAGTTAATAAAAAAAAGTTTTTAAAAATTGGGGGGGCAGCTACGTAGCTTAGTGGATAGAGCTGGGTCTAGAGTCAGAAAGACCTGGCCTGTGTGATCTTGAGCAAGTCACTTCACCCTGTTTGCCTCAGTTTCCTCATCTATAAAATGAGCTGGAGAAGGAAATGGCAAACCATTCCAGTATCTTTGCCAAAAAAAAAAACCCAAAAAACCCAAATGGGGTCATGAAGAGTCAGACACACCGAATAACAGCAAGGTTCTTTCTAGGATTCTTCCCTACAATCCTAGAAAGTGATTGGGTTACTTAATATTCCTTTTACAAGATACACATCCATAATTGATTGCTATTGGAATTGAGGACCATGTTCCATTTTGTAGATACAAATGAATCTTTTTTTTAAAATTTTATTAGGAAATGAAGACTACATAAGCCAACATATTTGTCTTTCTTCCTGAACTTCCAGAAAACTTAAGAACAATATTACATTCTTAGTTGTAGCCCTCGGAGGACTTGTGTTCAAATCTCACCTCTGACATGTTACTACCTGTGTGACCTTGGGCACTTCATTATAACTTCTCTGGGCCTCAGTCTCCTTGTCTGTAAAATGAGCCAGAGAAGGAAATGACAAACCGTTCCGTATGTTTGCCAGGAAAACCCCAAATGGAAGAGTCAGACGTGACTGAAATGACTGAATAACAGCAATAATAAGCAGGATTTATGTAGAACTTTAATATTCGCAAAATACTATGCATTGGTTATTTCATTTGATCCCCCACAACAGCCCTGGGAGGTAGGTGCTGTTAGGATACCCATTTTACAGAGGGGAACCTGAAGCAAACAGAGGTTAAATGACTCGCCCAAGATCGCACAACTAGTAAGCGGATGAGGCTGGATTGGAGCTCAGGTCTCTCCTCTCCACGTCCAGCACTCACCCATCACACCACCCAGCTCCTACACCACTGAAGCTCTAGCAATTCCAGACGCCTGCTGGCTTTCCCCGACTTTCTGTTTTCCCCCGTGCCGTGTGTGTTCCACCTCCTCCCCTCCCTAAACATCTCATGCAAGTGTCCTAAAAGCCGCTGCTGGTTTTAAGATATAGCGCACTCACATAAGCACAGAATGTCAGAGCTGGAAGAGACCTTAGGATTCCCCTGGTCTAACCCTACAGCGTCAAGTGACTTGCTGAATATCCCACAGAGAGTAAGCGGCAGAGCCAGGCTTTCGCAGAGCTGGAGGACGGGGATGACTTTGTCGCACCTGGTCAGTCACAGCTGTGTCCTTGCCACCGCTTTCTGAGCCTCGGGCATGCCTGTGCCAGTGGGCAGAGGGCACAGGTAGGCAGAGATTTTGGGACCTTTGTAGCTGCAAACCACAAATCCCCAATAATAAAGACAAAGAACCATAGACGATTTGGGATGGACGAGATTATTAATTTTGAGGATGGATCCAAATACAATGGAAACGTTGAATAAAATCAGGCATTATCTGATGCCTCCTTGCTTGTACAATACGCCCGCCTGGAAAAGCATGCATTCTAAGATATTAGAAATGAACTTTCAGGCCAGTTGGAGCACACAGGCTGCTTTGTGACAGACCATTAAATATGAGTTGACAGAGGCACGATATCTAACCAACCAGCAGCTACTAGTAATGGACGTGATGAATGATATTTCACAATGCAAGGCCTTGGGGGCAAATAACAAAGCAGGCTTGGTCCCTGCCTTTGTACATTTCACATTCGATTCCATTCATAGCTCTCTCTACTGTAGAGAGTAGTCTTAACGAATGTGTGTTTTTGTCCAAGTACAGTGCCTTAGGTATTTGCGATGAGGGTGGCTGTCCAGCATCTAACACATAGTAGGTTCTTACTACTTTCAGGATACATTCAAATACTTGTTGACCAGCTATTTCCATAAGCCAGTTCTTTGGATATTATATTTTTATTATTGTCTTTGATTCCTCCATTCATAACATAGTGCCTGGCACATAGTAGGCTCTTCATAATTGCTTGTTGAATAAATACATGAAAAATACATCTCCCCATTGCTTTCTTACTTCTCTCCTACCTTCTTGCCATCACTTAATATTTGTATAGAGGCAAAATCTGGTTAAATGAATAGCAGCCTGCAATATTCTAGTGGTATTTGGACAGAAACCCAGCTTCATAATTACAATTATATATATGGCTTTGTACTTGTGTGTAATTATAGTGATCATGTAAGTTGATTTTCATTTTTTTGACCCACCAGTCTTAATCAATGTCATGTCAAGCATATTGTGTCAATTAAACCTTTGAATGAAGCCAAGAAATTAAAGACTGATCTCAATCAGAGGTCATACTCAATCCTGCCCTTCTAGCTATGTCCATGAGACAGATGCATGGTACAAGAGTCAGGAGTCAGGAAGATTTGAGTTCAGATACTCATTAACTGTGTGACCCTGGGCAAGTCACTTCATCACAATAGCATCTACTTCCCAGGGTTGTTGTGAGGATCAAATTAAAGTGCTTAGCACATAGTAGGTGCTTAATGCTTGTTTCCTTCCTTCATGGAGGTGAATGTGATTCTGTGGAAACCTAAATATTTCAACCTCCTAAAGATTAATGGCCTCCCACTGGATTTCTCTTTCAAGTGGGTCACCATAGACAAAAAGACCAGATCACAAAACCCCAGAAGTACCTCATGGTAATTCCTGAGCATCCTCAAGCTGGCCTACTCTTTGCACAGCAAGGCTTAATTCAGATGATCTCAGTCCAAATCCTGCCTGTGTTATCTTAAGTAACTTAAGTAAATCATTTAACCTCCCTCTTGGGTTCAATCTCTTTTATCTAGAAGAAGACAGCCTCTAAAGTCCTTTCCAGTTGTGACTCCAAATCCACTCCTGTTTCTTCCCCAACACAAGGTCTCAACTGCTCCCTTTTCCCAGGTGCCTCTTTGCTGTGATTCTCAGCTCTCTGCCACAACCTTGGGAGTCCTCCCTGACCCTGCAGTGTATACACAGTAGCTCTGTGCATAGAAGGACTTGTGGCACCTCTGACTCACCTGCCTGAGGTGCTGGCTTTACAGGTGTTGGAATAGGAGGTAATAACACATTCTGACAGTGCGATGCCCAAAGTGTAGCCTGCCATCCAGGGCACCTCTGCCCTGGGAATGGCACCAAGATGGTCCTGTAGTAGATGCTGAAAAGAATGGCAGCCAGGAAAGGAGTCTGTTGGGAATGGTAAATGCAAAGTTAAAATAACCCACATGGTTTATTTCTATTAAAGGTAGCTGGACAGAGATTACAAAAACAAAACAAAACAAAAAAACTTGGGTTGATTAAATGGTGGCTAGTGGCAGATTTTAATAGACCATAAAACCTACAGTATTAGGATATTTAATTAATTTACTTGAAGATTAGTTGTAGTGGAATTAGTTTCATAATTCGGTGGATTTGCAGACCCTTTGCACCTACAAGGAATTTCTAAAATAACGTACCACGGATCAGGCGCTGCCTCATGAGTTCCTATTTTAACCTGTACTGTGCCTCCTCTAACAAAACACCCTGGGAGCTATCCTAATCCTCCTAAAAATTCTTACAAAATTAAAGACATTCTGTAATCGGTTTTCCAACAAAGACATAATGTAACCATCCCAAGTTTCTTTTCCTCATACCAAGATGGTCCCTGACTCTCACTGGTGAATAACGTTGACTTCATAGATGGGATATTTTAACAGGGGATGCAAATGGCACAGGCCATTTTGGGAAATGAGAAAGTCACCACTCTATCATTCTTACTGTATCGTTCAATCTGACCACGTGTTGTTGCTGTTGAGGAGTCATTTCAGTCAAGTCTGACTCTCCCTGACCCAATTTGGGGTTTTCTTGGCAAACATGCTGGAGTGGTTTGCCATTTCCTTCTCCAGCTCATTTCACAGATGAGGAAACTGAGGCAAACAGGGTGAAGTGACTTTCCCAGGGTCACACAGCTAGTAAGTGTCTGAGGCTGGATTTGAACTCAGGCCCTCCTGACTGTAGGGCTGGTGCCCTATCTATGGTGCCCCCAGCTGTTCAGATGATATGCTTTTTCCCAGATCCATGCTGGGTTTTCCCAGCCCTTACCTCTCTGCTGGCCCTGCTCTCTGTCCCTGGAGTACCCTTCTTTCATTTCTGCCTTTTGAGATGCTAACCATCCTTCAAGGCCCCACTCCAATGCCATCTTTTTCATAAAGTTTTCAATGATCCCCAGAACCCAAAGGAATGTCTCCTTCCATTGGATTTTCACAGAGCTTTGTACCTCTCTTAAAATACTCTTTGCATGCTTCCTTGTAATGCCTTACAAATATAATTACATTTTATCCTCACAACAACCCTGGCATGTTGGAGCAATCATTATCCCCATTATATAGGTGGGGAAACTGAGGCAAAGAGGTTCAGTGATTTGCTCAGTGTCACACAGTAAGGGTCTGAGTTGGAATTTAAACTCAAATCTTCCTGACTCCAGACCTAGCACTGTATTCATTGCACCATCTGGGGTAACATATACTACAAAATCGCACAGAATTTCAAGGTTAGAAGAGACCGAAGAGAGCATGGAGTCCAGCCCAAACCGATGACTCCCCAACCCCTACACACACACACACACACACACACACACACACATACACCAGTCTGACAAGTGATCCTGAAGGATCACTAAAAGCTAAAGCTTTTCTTGGAAGATTTCTGGTGAGGGAGAACTCACAACCAGCAGAGGGAATTCTACTTCAGGATCACTCTGACTCTTGGGAAATTCTTCCTTCTCTAAGGTTCTAAGGCCTGAATGTGCTCCATCCTTCCTTCTCTGAGGCCCGAATCTTCTCCCTCCTTCCTTCTCTGAGGCCCAAATCTTCTCCCTCCTTCCTTCTCTGAGGCCCGAATCTGCTCTCTCCTTCCTTCTCTGAAGCCTGAATCTGCTCCCCTTCACCTTTCACTCATTGCTCCTGGAGCTGGCCTCTGGAGCCACGCAGAACAAGCTTCATCTCCCTTCCCCTCCAGCACCCTTCACATATTTGGGGACAGCTCATATGCCTCCCCTCAGCCTTCTCTTCCCCATGTTACACATCCCAGGTTCCTTCAACTTACTTTCACATGGTAGGAGTTTTTGCACAAGGGCTTTTGCAATGATTTTGCACAATCGTTCAAATGTGGAAGTATGAGTGGACCTCTTCGCTCCTTAATCACATCTCACTTAGTCACTGCAAAGGAGTGTAGGAAGCAGGGCACCACATGAGCCCAGGCTTGAAATTAAACATTTGTCATCAAAGTTAGTTTATCTGTGAGTGTTCATGTGTTTGTATGCTGTATGTGCTGGAGAGAAGACAGGTCAGATAACCCAGAACGGCAGATAACCCTCAATTAATTGTTATTTGAACTGAAATGTATTTCTATATTTATATACTAAATACGTGTGTGTGAAATACATGAAAGACAGTCACTCAGTAAGCATTTATTAAGCACCTACTACATTCTAGGCACTCTACTATGCACTCAGAATACAAAAAAAAAAAATGCAAAAGACAGTCCTGAGCCCAAGGAGCTCACCATCTATGGAGGAGACAATATGCAAATAACTTTACACAAACAAGCCATCTGCAGGATAGATGCAAGTTAATCTCAGAGGTAAGGCAGAAGCGTTACAGGGAGTTTGGGGAAAGGCTTCTTGTTGAAGATGGGATTTTAGCTGGAACATGAAGGAAACCAAGATGGTGAGGAAGAGAATTCCAGGCATGGGGGGCAGCCAGTAGAAGCGGCCAAATTTGAGAGGTGGATTGTCCAAAGGGAGGAACAGTAAGCAGGCCAATGTCACTTAATCAAAGAATGTTGTTCATGACCCCATTTGGGGTTTTCATGGCAAAGATACAGGTGTGCTTTGCCATTTCCTTTTCCAGCTCATTTTACAGATGAGGAAACTGAGGCAGACAGGGTGAAGTGACTTGCCCAGGGTCACAAGGGGGAATTTGAACTCAAATCCTCCTGACTCCATGGCCAGTGCTCTATCTACTGTGCCACCTAGCTGCCTCACTAGAAATCACTTTGATTCTTTCATTGCTGTAATACTGGTCTTCACCTTCCTTGTGTAGGGGGCCAAAGCAATATAAAAGGAGTTGGTGGGCCAGTCTTAGGCCAGGGATGTTGTTTGGCTGATTTAATAATCTCTCCCTCAACCAACAAACATTGACTCTGGTCTTAGGGGGAGAATGAGCTCTATCCCAGCACCACTCCTTATCGCACAGGAGAGTTCTAAACTACTAATTTGCTTGTGGTGCTTATTGGCTTCCTTATTTACTGTATGATCCTGGGCAAGTCACTTAACCTCTAGTTGCCTCAGTTTCTTCAACTGTAAATGGGGATAATAAGTATTTCCCAGGGTTGTAGTGAGGATCAAATGAGATCATATTTGTAAAGTGCTTACTTAGCACAGTGCTTGGCACATAGTAGGTGCTTCATAAAGGCTCATTCCTTCCCTCTGAGGCCGATGAATATGAAAAATGGAGATCCACGCTACAATTTGATTCTGAATCAGGGAACAGCACAATATTCCTAGCATCCCCCTTTATAAAGAATTTCATGCCTACCCTTCAGTGGTGATGTGGGATGGAAATGATTCCCATAGGAAAACAACTTGAGTTCCGAGAACCATGTGTAATATCTTTATAGCCCAATGACTCAGAAACTGCTTCTGCGGAATTTAAAAAAAAATGAATCTAGTGTTTCAAATGTGATCCTGGGAGCCTTTATCAGCTGATAAAAACACAGCAATCAGGTGCAACGACGATGCATCCAATTATACCATATTTATTCACATAACTTTTCCTCCCTTCTCCAAAGATATTTTGGTGACAAGTCGGAGTATGTGGAAGAGGTGGGGTTGGGAATATAAGTAGTGAAAGTGTTCCAGCCGCTGTGAACCCTGGTATAACATTACCCATGGTGGGCTGCCGCCCATCACACAAAGCCAAGAATCTCCCAAAAACACTGGTCTGGTCTCAGCAACACACAGAGAAACAGAAAGGAGACACTTCTAATCTACCATTTGCCGGCTGTTGACAATGGCACCACACCAGAGAGGAAAATGATGAGGAGGAAAAAAAGGGGAAAAAACTCTTAAATTTTTCCTTCAAAATAGATTTGGGAGGGTGGGGTGGAACAGATATGCAGGGAAATGTGTAAATGTCATAAGCCTGAAAGAGGGTCGCTGCCTCCAGCAGTAGCACTGCTATAGATCTGGAAAGAACCACAGACCATCTCATCCACCTCTCTCATTTTACGGTTGAGGGAAACTGAGGCACAGGCAGGTTAAATGACTTACCCAAGGTTACGTGGGTAGTAAGCACCAGGGGTGAAGTTTGAACCCAGGTCCTCTGATTTCTGGGTCTCTTTCCTTGTCCCACAGACTTTAAGATTAGAAGGAACCTTAGATATCATTTTGAGCAGGGGTCCTTAACTCAGGGTCCATGGATCCCTTGGATAGATTCAGGAAATCCATGAAGTTGGATGAGGGGAAAAAAAAGTCTTTCTTTTCATTGGTCTCTAATCTCTAAATGGAATAATAATAACCAGTATTTATATAGTGCTTTAAGATTTGCAAAATGCTTTACAAATGTGTCATTTTGTTTTCACGACAACCTTGGGAGGTAGGTGCTCCTGTTATGCCCGTTTTATAGATATGGAAACTGAGGCAGACAGAGGTTTAAGTGACTTGCTCAGGGTCACACAGCCAGCAAGTGTATGAAGCTGGACCTGAACTCAGGTCTCCCTGACTCCAGGCCCAGCTCTCTATGCACAGCACCACCTAGCTGTCCCTAAGTATGGTATTTCTTTTAATTATTTGAAAACAATTCTGAAAAGTGTTCCATGAGCTTCACCAAAGGGATTGAGGACACAAAAGAGGACAAGGGCCCATCATCTAATCCATAGCTCCTCACTTGACAGGTGAGGCCCTAGAACCCAGAGGTAACATGGGTTATACTTATCAAGTCATGTTGGATTCTATCATTCTCTTGGCTAGATCCTTCCACATGGAACCAGAGATGAACATTCTGTTGGGGAGAAAAATAGATTAGTCACATCATGCACACACAGTTACCTTTCCTGGTTGACATCCATTTTTATTCCAGGTACCTCAAGTGAAAACCTCAGAAAGGCCTCTTGACTCTGTTAAGTGAAAAATAAACACAATGGTCCTGGCAAGGGGGGATGAGAGTCTCACCCAGGGCAGCAGAAGGAGAAAGAGAGGGCCATGAGATGTTGTGGAGGTCAAGCTGATGATGTGTGGCCCCTGATTGACTGTCAGGGGAGAGGAAGAGGGACAAGCCAATGATGCCAGTGAGGTGACAGACTTGGTTCATTTGAATGAATGGAAGAATGATGGTGCCCTTAGCAGAAGAGTAAACTTTAGAAGACCAGTGGTCTTAGGGTGAGTGGAGGAGAAATAATGGGTTCTATTTGGGGTGTATGAACTTTGAGGCTCTGATGGGACCTCCAAGTTTAAATGATGCAGATTGGAATTCTGGAGAGTGGTCAGGGCTAGATATATAGATTTGGGAGCCATCTGCATAGAGATGATAAATTAAATTTGTACATGTGGTCTTTTTAATACTAAATATTTTATATTTTGTACTAAATAAAGTCACAGCACCTTATGTCATATTCTTTGCAGAAGACTGCCTAGGTACCCTACAGCAGGGTGTCAAACACCGTGCCTTCAGGCCCTGTCCATCCCTCAATCCTCCCTAGTGTGGCCCAAACCAGATTAAAATGTAACTAGGAAATGTTTAATGAAATAAATAAAAGCACAATATGACAGGGACAATATTAGTATGTGGTTTTCAAAGTCGGTATATGGCCCACGGGGATCTTTTTGTGTAGTTTAGCAGCCCACATTTCTACTTGAGTTTGACACCACTGCCTTAGAGGATATGGGTGGATAGAAGAGGGACCAAGTTAAAAGTCAAAATGAGGTCATGTGAGCTCTATTAAGTCCCCAAGCAGTAGGGAGGCTCAGGATAATGACTTTCCTTCCCCTTTCACTGTTTGGAGTCCATGGTAGTTTGAGCCCAGGCCCTTCTCAGGAAACCACCTAAGGGACAGGACAGAAACCACTCCCTTTTAACTAATAAAAACAACTGCCTTGGGTCTCCTGGGCATCACCCCGCTGAGGGCCATTGACCTTGACATTCTAAATTAGATTGGGGAAGTCCTGAGGTTTGCTTGGCTAGTCTGAGTTCCAAAGGCCTGCTGGGAAATCTCCTACATGCCAAGTTGGCTGATTTCTAAAGCTAGTCTCTAGAAAAACAGAATTTGTTTCAGAGACTCACCCTCTCCCACCTGTGATGAATGATGATATGAAAATCTTATGAAAAAAAAAACTAAATAAGACTACTCTTCAGGATTTTTATTTTATTTTTCTTGCACAGTCTGAGCCCTCTCATTAAATCCTTTCCAGAAGTCTTTGAAGCAAGAGATCAAAAGGTGGCTAGGTACATATTCTTCCTTGGCCTCTGTTGAATGGTTATTCAAAGAAAATGATCTAATGAGCCTTTAGAACCTGAGCAGATGGCCTCTGCTTTTTCAATCCAATTTCTAATTGTACTTTAATCTTGTAATGTCAAGCTATAGGCAGATTGGTGGAAGATGAATTCTGGGAAAGGAATGATCGTCTTCACAGAGGGCTCACTCTTTCCTCACATTAACCTGAGAATTGTATGGAGGTCTAGGTGTGGATATCAAAAGCAAAACTGGTCTTGGAGGATCAGATCTGCAAGGTTCACTCCTAAAAACTTCTGAATACAGGTTCAGATATTTGAATCATGGGTCCACTTCTTTTATCTCCATTTTACTCATCAAAAATGACCATGTACCACTGAGACAATAGTTCTAAGCAGCACTCCAGAATATAAAACAAGCAGAATGAAGCAGGCATCACTGTTGATATCTCTATCCTGGATGTCCTGAATACCATCATCCTCCCCACCACCACCACCACCACCATCATCATTGTCATCATCATCACCACCACCATCATCATCACCACCCTCATCATCACCACCACCATCATCATCATCACCACCACCATCATCATCATCACCACCACCACCACCATCATCATCCCTACCACCACCACCACCATCATTGTCATCATCATCACCATCATCAGCATCATCATTATCACCACCATCATCATCACCACCACCATCATCATCACCACCCTCATCATCACCACCATCATCATCACCACCACCACCATCATCACCATCATCAGCATCATCATTATCACCACCATCATCACCACCACCACCACTACCACCACCACCATCGTCATTGTTGTCATCACCACCACCACCATCATCATCACCACCACCATCATCATCACCATCATCAGCATCATCATTATCACCATCATCATTATCACCACCATCATCACCACCACCACCACCACCATCATTATCATTGTCATTATCTTCATCATCGTCATCAATTAGCCACTATTATTTCTGAGCACTCCTAGTAGTGAAGTTTGCTACCATTTATATGGAACTTTAAGGTTTGCAAAGCACTTGATGTATTATTTCATTTGATCTTCATAACAACCCTGAGAAGTAGGTGCTGCTATTATCCTTATTTTACAAATGAGGAAACTGAGGCTCAAAGAGGTTGAATGACAATAAAAATAGCTCACGTGTATATAATTATTTTAAGGTTTGCGAAGCACTGGACAAATATCATCCCTTTTGATCCTCACAACAACCCTAGGAGGTAGATGCTGTTATTATTCCCATTTGACATCATCATCATAGCTAACATTTATTAAGCACCTACTATGTGCTGCTATACACCTACTACGCCACTGTGCTAAGTGGTTACAAATATTATCTCATCTGACCCTCAGAACGACTGTGGGAGGTAGATGCTATTATGATCCCCATTTTATAGTTGAGGAAACTAAAACAGACAGAAGCTGCGTGACTTGTCCAGGGTCACACAGCTAGTAAGTGTCTGAGGTAGGACTTTGAACTCCTATCTTCCTGACTCCAAGCCCAGGGCTCTGTCCACTGAGCCACCAGAGGCCTGACTTGCTTAAAGTCACTCGGCCGCTAAGTGATGGAGGCAGGATTCAGAACCAGGTTTCTGTTGACTCTTACGCCCAGCATTTTTGTTTACTCTACCCCAATGTGGTATTAAACAAATATTGTGTGTGCGTATACACACAGACACACACACACAAACTACATGCCAGGTACTGTGGATGGATACATAGGTGGTAGTAGTAGTAAGTGATGGTGGTAGAAGTAGTAGTACTGGTGATGTTGCTGCTGCTGCTGGTGGTAGTAGTAGTAGGAGTAGTATTAGTAGTAGTGGTGGTGGTGGTGGTAGTGGTGGTAGTGGTAGTGATGGTGGTCATGGTGATGGTGGTAGTAATGGTGATGGTGATGGTGGTAGTAGTAGTATTAGTAACTAGAATTTGTATAGCATTTAATAAGTGGTAGGCACTGTAAGTATAAGACATAGTGTCTGCCCTCAAGAAACTTAAAGCCTAGCTGGGAATACAAGACAAACAAATGCATCCTATCTCCACTCTCTTCTCCCTCCAATCTACCTTTCATAGCTCTGCCATAATGGATGTGACCATGCCCCTCCTCTAAAGTCTTCACTAGTTCCCTAGTACCTGCTAAGTAAAGCTCTCGTCCATCTATGAGGTATGGGAGAATCTCCACCATCTGGAACCACCATCACTTTCTGGCCTTATCTCAAACTATCCTTCACACACAAACTCTCCAGGCAAAATAGCCCTCAAACACACCTTTGTGCCTTGGTTCAGCCTGTTTCCTACACCTCTAATGCCCTCTTCTCCTCCTCTTCATCTCCTGGCTTTGGAGTCAGATACAGGTTCAAATCCTGCTTTTGCCACTTACTCCCCATGAGACCTTGGACAAGTCACTTAATATTCTGAGCTTCAAATTCCTCATCTGTAAAATGAAGGGATGAGATTAAATGAAATCCAAGGTCCCCTCCAACTCTAAATATATGATCCTGTGATCTGTTGAATTCCTCCTCATCCTTTAAAACCCATTTCCTATGTAGCATCCTCTTGAAACCTTCCCTAAATACTATTCTAAGTGGAGTCAGGAGGACCTGAGTTCAAATCCTACCTCAGACACTTACCAGCTGTGCGACCCTGGGCAAGTCACTTACCCTCTGTCTGCCTCAGTCTCCCCACCTCTAATATGGGGATAATAGTAGCACCACCCTTAGAAGGTTGTTCGGAGGACAAAGTGAGCATATTTGTAAAGCACTTTTCAAACCTTAAAATGCTCTTTAAATACTAGCTGTTACTGTTATTATTATATCCTGTGCCTAAAAAAAATAGCCTTTCCCATGGTGTCTCATACGGTACTTTCCAACCCCAAAGCTCTTCTCATGAGTTATCTGTGTTGGAGCCAGACTGGGAGCTCCCTGAGGTCAGGCATTGCTGTCTTGTCTAGACTTCGTCTCTCCCCAGGGAGAGTACAGTATTCTGAAAACAACAGGAATGAAATAAATCCTAGAATCCTAAGAGCCAGAAGGAACATTAAAGGGAGCCTAGTCCAACCCTACTGGAACCTGAGCAGAAATCATCTTTACCCCTTCCTGACCAGTGGTCACCCAGCTTCTGCTTGAAGTCCTCCCGTGATGAGGACTCTACCTCCCGAGATAGTGCATTCCACTTTTAGTCAGCTCTGATTACGAGAAAAGTTTCTGTTATTCTGAGGTTATTTGGAAGTGGTCATTGTGGCTGGGTTCATGAACGCACACTAGGTTTATAAGAATATGTAGGTATCCCAGTAGATTATAGCCCAAGAGTCGGGTTTAGAAGGCCTGCTCAAAGGTGCCCTTGATGTGTATTTTGGTTCTAAGACTGTAATTATTGGAGCTGCTTTTTAAAAATGCTCATTTTTGTTACTGTCAATATTCAAGCATATCCTGACTTAAGAAAACCTGATGTACAAAACAATAATTAATAAATAACCAAACAGAGGCTTTATGACTTCCAGATGTTCCCATCTGTCAATGACATTGTGTTTATTGTATCATGCCCTGGAACATTTCAGAACTTCCTAAATGAGATCCAAAGTCACTCAAAAGAGTCTGGCTTAACAATTGATACAGGAAAAACCCAAGGTGAAAAGAATGCCTTTTGTCCAGGATAGGATATACAATTACCGGGCTCATCCATCAGCACCCATGTCTGGGACAGATGTAGCAGATGGACAGTGAACTGGGTCCAGAATTGAACAGGAAGAAGAAAGTAACATGGATTGGCTTTGAGAAACTGCCTTTGGGAAAGCTTCTCCCTCACACAAGGGCCAATTTTTAATGTCGATACGCCAACTTCCTCGCAACAACCCTGGGAGGTAAATATTGTTCTTATCCCCATTTTACAGATGAGAAAACCGAGGCTGAAAGGAACTAAGTGACTCGTCCAAGATCACAAAGTTATTAAGTGTCTGAGGTGGTAGAATTTGAACTTAGGTCTATCTCACTCCAAGCCCAACACTATCCACCACTTCTCTATCACCAACCTCTCTTTAAAAACAAAACAGGGGCCACCTCCAGTCACCCTGATCTGTATCTTGTCATTGGTCCCAGATGGCTTCAGAGGAGAGAGCGAGGCTGGTGACTGCACAGCCCTGCTCCATTTAAATTCAATTCACTTGCCAGTCATGGCATCGCCTTCCCGATGTCATGGTCCTCTTTGAGAACAAAGGACAAACAATGACAACAAAACCCAAAAAACAAAACACCGTTTAGGCTGTACCATTTCCTCAGACTTTGGTATGCTCTCTCCTCCCAGCCAAACTGCTAGAAAAAAATTGGATCTGCTTTATCTCCTCTTCTTCTCTTCTTAGACCTTTGTAACCTGGCTTCCAACCTCCCTACAGGAATTGCTCTCTCCAAAGCGACGGGTGATCTCCTAAGTGTCCCATGCAATGGTCTTTCCTCAATCTTTATCCTTCATAAGTTGTTCTCAGCATTTGGCACTTTTGACTGCCATCTCTTCCTGCATTCTCTCTCCTCTCTTTTTGTTTTTGAAATTTTTTGACATTGCTTTCCTCAGTTCTCCCCTTGCCTGTCTTACCACTCATCCTCAGTCTTTGCTGGGTTTTTTCCATATCTCATACTCACTGTGGGTGTGCCACAAGGCACTTTTCCTGGGCCCGCTTTTCTCTCTAAACTTTCAGCTGGTGACCTCATCGGCCCCCTTGGGTACAATATCTATGTAGATGACTCACAGATCCATGTACCCAGCTCTGGTCTTTCTCCTCAGGACCAGTCCTGCATCACCAGCTATCCACTGGACATTTCCAAATTGACGTCACGTTGGCATCTTCATTATATTCAACATGTCCAAAAGAGAAATTATCTTTCCCTGCAAAGCCAACCTTCCAAACTTCCTTATTCCTGTGGGCTCCTCAGAGGTCCTTATCCATAGCCAGATCTCATAGGATCTACCACCACATCATGACTCTGTCCTCTTCTCCACTTACAAAGCTGTTACCCTAGTCCAGGTTCCCATTTGCTCTCTCCTGGACTATTACAATGGGCTCCTAATGAATTCCCCTCTCTCAGGTCTCTCCTTTCTTTAGCACTTCCACACAGCTGTCAAAGTGATTTTCTGAAAGTGGGGCCATGTCATTCCTATGCTCAATAAATGTCGGTGGCTTTTACCTCTAGGATTAAATATCAGCTTGTCTGTTTAGCATTATATTTCTTCACATTCTGGTCCTCCTCCTACCGAGGGGGAAAGAGAGCGAAAGAGAGAGAGAGAGAGAGAGAGAGAGAGAGAGAGAGAGAGAGAGGTGTACACATATATACATATGCACATACATAGCTATATACAAGTGTATATAACCATACATATACACACAAGCACGTATACACAAGTATATGCATATGTACATATTCACATACACATACACGCATATACACATGCACACAAGTATACATGTAAAACACGTGTGTACATATGCCCATATGTTGATATATATGCAATAAATATATAAGTATATGCCAGAATATACACAAAGATTCATATGTACATAAATATATACATAACCATATATCAATGTACATGCATACTCACAAATGTGCACATATGTGACATAGATGTGTGCATGTGTGCCTATCACACAAATACATGTATGTATCTGTACACATATGTATGTGCATACAGGTATGCAATGTCCGCATGACTCTATATATGCACACGCACATATATGCACACAAACATATTCCTGTACATGTATATACACACATATGGATATACACATGTGTGTACATATAAAATTGACCTTACTTTTCTTCACAATCCCCAATCTCCAGCCTCTGTACTTTTGCACTGGCTATCCCACCTGCCTGGAATGCCCTCCTTCCTCACCTTTGCCTCTTTCAATCCCCAGCTTCCTGTAGGACTCACCTCAAGTGCCACCTTTTACCCAAAGACTTTCTTGATTACCCCAGCCACTTGTGTGTTCCCCACAAAATTATCCTCTATCTATTTCATGTGTGGTTAGGTGTCCCCAAGAGTCTTAGTGCAGTTTTAAGGCTTTTGGGGCCACCTTGCCTGTAGCCATGTGGCCCTCTCCTGCCCTCCTTTTCCCTACTCCACTCCCACTCCCAGAAGTCAGAGACAGGTTCATCTTTGTCTTCATTTCTCCAATGCAACACCTGGCACAAAATAAGCACTTAACAAATGCCTGTTAAATGGAATTTGTGACCTGAAAACAAAGGTCTTGTCACATAGCCAGCTCAGGGATGATCAATGGCCATTCCATGTGTTCTGCTCATATCCATGAAATGTGATGAGAGCATGAGGGAGGTCCCTGATATATGGGTGTGCTCCTATGGGGAATTTATGGCAGGACACAGATGCCTGTCACAGTAGTGATCAGCCGTTGATAGGTGGTGATCTCCATTGTTAAAAGGGCTACCGACATCCTCAAGATCACAGACTCATCAGAGTGTTAGAGTAGGTCATGAGAAGCTTGAATTGCAGTCCAAGACAACAATAGAAATGCTGCAAGGCAGGACCTGATTGACAGCCAAATTAATTATACGAACTGTAGATACTACAATTAGGAAGAAGACTAGACTACTTCTGGTTGGGATGACCAAGAATGAGTTGTAAGAAGGAAGTGGAAGTTGAGGTGAAGTGAGTCTTGAAGGCCTTATGGTTTAGCAGATAGATGGATGGATGTGGAATTAGTGCAACCAAATTCTGAATCCTGCCTCAGATCCTGGGCTAGTCACTTAGTTGCTCCAAGCCTAAGTTTCTCCATCCATAAAACTGGGGTACGAATAGTTAGGACCTACGTCACAGGGATAATAGATAATAGATAAGGTATGTCAAGTCCTTTGCAAATCTTAAGGCAGTCTATAGATGTCAGCTCTCATTATTATCTATCTGCCTTGCTATCTACCTATCTAAATACATCTTATCATGCCTCGAATAACGGGGCATAATTTGTCTGCTTAAAAGAACAGCTGAGAGGAAACTGTCTAGGAACACAAAGGAAGACTGGTTCTGCTGAGTATTACACCCCAGTAATCCCCCGATAGTGTGAAAGATGAAATTTTAAATGGAGAGTAGAGGGGGCCTTGTTTGGGGGCACTTGAATGTTCCTGAGGCACACCACCAGATGGAGGGCTAATAACCAGACTGTGGATGCTGCTTTTCTCCTACTCTATGGTCCATCACCTTTGAATTGATGTCTGTTTTAAATGAGTTCAATCCTTTTCCAGGCGGGCATCTATAAAAACCACTAGAGATGGTTCCAGGAAAGTGGAAAATCCCCTCTGGCTAATATAGAGCAGTTGTGCCCACAAAGGAATGGCCTCTTTCAGGCTGCAGTTAAGATGGACATATGACTGGCTTTGTTTCTGAGCTAGAGGAAAGGAAGCTGGAGAGCTCTTAGGGGAAATCAGGTCAGGGAAGAGCCACATACAGACACACACACAAATAGATGCCGTGTGCAAGGAAGAGTCCTAACAGAACCTGTCTCAGAGGGAGAGAATCATGCCTGTCTCCTTGAAGCTATTTTGGGAGATTGCTATACAATATTTCTAATGTAGAAAATGAAGGGGGTGGGGGTAGGGAAAAGAATATAATACGAGGAAAACAATACCCTAGAGAAACTAGAGAAAATCCTACTTCACACAGGGACCACAGAGCACCCAGCTCCTTGGGGTGCTTTGGTTGGATCTGGGAAGCGATGCCCAGTGGGGCTGCCTTTTCTAAAACACTGTTCTTCAAGACCATCATATGCACTAACAGCGATGTTATAAAGATGAACAACTAGGAAAGACTCAGCCACCCTGATCTCTCGATAATCCAAGACAATAATCCAAGACAATTCCGAGGAATCCATGATGAAAAATGCAACCAACCTCCAGAGAGGGAACTGATGAACTCTGAATGCAGATTGAAACATAGTTTTTTTTAAAAAACTTTTCTTTATTCTTATTATTTTATTTTGTTTGTGTTTTCTTTTGCAACATAGCTAATATAGAAATACATTTTGCATAATGTCACATATATAATAGAAATCAAAGCTGGTTGTCTTCTCAAAGAGGGGGAAGGGCAAGAGGGAGAAACAGAATTTGAAACTGAAACATTCAAAAAATGATTGTTTGAAATTTTTTGACATGTAATTGGGAAATATTTAGTGAAATAAATAAAAATAATTTTTAAAAAATAATCCTCTTAACAATGTTGAATATACAGGTAGGCTCCAATTTAAGAAAACCTCACATTTCCAGAACAATACTAAACAGCACATTTTTTACATAGCACTTTCCTCACAACCTTTGATGATAGAGATGGAAGTCAAGATGAATCTTTCATTAGATTGGTAGAGTGGAGGAAGGAAAGCATCTCAGATAGCCAGACCAGTGAGACATAGGGAATAAAGACAGGGAGTGCAGCATGCCTCATTTGGCATATGAAGAAACTAAATCTGGTAAAAGGGAAATTATTTATTGGCCTATATTTACACAGCTAATAAGGATTTGAAAGCAGGTCTCCCAACTCGGAGGACAGCTAGGTGATGCAGGGAATAAACTGCAGGGCCTGAAGTTAGGAAGATTCATCTTCCTAAGTTCAAATCTAACCTCAGACACTTATTAACTGTGTGACCCTGGGCAAGTCATTTAACTCTGTTTGCCTCAGTTTCCTCATCTATAAAATTATCTGGAGAAGGAAATGACAAACCATTCCAATAACTTTGCCAAGATAACCTCGAATGGGGTTGTTCTCTTCCTCTTCTCAACATACAGCATATGATTATGTATCCTCAACTATCCTCCCCTCCCAGTTCATCAAAGTCATTAACTGAACAACGATAGTTCCTGCCTCCAAATCTAGTCAGCACACTTTCTACTATACCATAACATGGAGGCTTCTCCAAATCCCATATTAATCATTTAAAATAAGTAGATGATGATTTGCATTGAAAAAGGAGTGATTTTACAAAAACTTTCATCCTCAGAGTTCCTTTGACTGCCTAAGCAAGAACCACCCTTTCTTTCGTGAGCATTCAGACCCCCTCCTCCCCACCCACCTCAATTCTTTCTCTATTTTCAATCCAGCTCTGTACATGCTTTCCATTGTGCCCTCTGGAATGCTTGTTCTATTGTTAACAAATTTCCTTTCATCTTAGTCCTTTTCCTGTCATGTTCCCTACCTCTTCTAGGATTTACAGATTCTTGGATCCCTCACTCTCCTAGAAGACATTGCATCCCTGGCCATCCTCTCTAAAAGCAGATTAACCTTCTCTGATGCCCCCAAATACACTGGACTAGAAGAAAGGGTAGAGATATTCTTTGCTTGCCAATGTCATTTCCAGTCCCTTCCTTTGCTGTTAGCATTGAGTAACCTCTCTTCCTTTGAGGTTCACACTTACCAAATATATCACCCTATTCAGATCCTAGTGGCTACTGTCTACTGACCCACAGGTCAGAAGATCACAGATTGACACCTAGAAGGAGTCCTGGAGGCCATCAATCCCAGCTCCCTCATTTTACAGATAAGGAAGGAGGTCAGCTGGCTTGCCTGATGTTTCATAGTGAGTCAGCTTCTACGGTTAAATTTGAATTCAGGTTTTTCTTAAAATATCATATCTAACATATCACACTACTGCTTTAAGATTTCAGTGATAGGCTCACACTCTTAGAGCACAGTGGATAGAGCTTTGGGCCTGGAGTCAGGAAGACCTGAGTTCAAATCTAAGCAAGTCACTTAACCTCTGTTTGCCTCAGTTTTCTCAACTAAAAGTGGGGATAATGAGAGCATCCATTTCCCAGGGTTGTTGTCAGGCTCCAATATGGTCATATTTATAAAGCCCTTAGTGCAGTGTCTGGCGTATAATAGATGGTTGCTTGTTCCTATGAATGACTTAGCTATTCCCAGCAATACCATGATCTAAGACATTTTCAAAAGACTCGTGATGAGAAATGCTATCTACCTCCAGAGAAAGAACTGATGGAGTCTGAATGCAGATCGAAGCCTGCTATTCTTCTCTTTCTGCATTTTTTGTGGGGGGTGTCTGTGTCTTCATTCACAAGATGACTAATATGGTAATATGTTTTGCATGATTGAACATGTATAGCCTGTATCAAATTGTTTACTGTCTCAGGGAGGAGGGAAGAGAGGAAGGGAGAGAGAAAATGTGGAACTCAAAAATCTTTTTTAAATGGATGTTTAAAATTGTCTTCAAATGTAACTGGGGAAAAAATAAAATATTGCTTAAAACTAAATAAATAAATGCTTGTTCCCTTCATCTTCTCAATATACAGCACATGATTATGTTTCCTTAACTACCCTGCCCTCCCGGTTCATCAAAGCCATTGACTACCATGACTTATACCATCATTTGACCTCAGCCACCAATGTGGATGGATGGTCCTACTCTTGATCTTGCTGTCAGTCACAAGTGATTCATGTTTCTGATCAAGGATTCTGAAATGTCTTTACTGAACCATCATCTCCCATCATTCCAGCTCTCCTTGTACCTTCAGACCTAGTTTGGCCCTCTGCACGACCTTGAGCTGCTCCATCTCTCAGGGCTCCCCTAGGCCTTCCTCTGGCTGCACCTTGCTCCCTTCCCAATCTTGACCCTTTAATTAACCACTTCAATTCTATACTGCCCTTTACTCCAATGTCTTTCTGAACTGTCACTCATTCCTAGCCAACCCCCAGGCCTGGATTACTTTCATCATCTGCTTCCTCTACTACGCTCTTACTCACATACGTCTTTTTTTTGGAGGGGGGAAGGCAAGGCAATTGGGGTTAAGTGACTTGCCCAAGGTCACACAGCTAGTAAGTGTCAAGTGTCTGAGGCTGAATTTGAACTCAGGTCCTCTTGACTCCACAGCCCAGTGCTCTATTCACTGCATTACTTAGCTGCCCCTCACATACTTCTAAACAATGCTGGAAGAGTTCACAAGGCCATTCAGGCTTGTTCTGTTCCAAATTATGCTAACTAATCTCAACTGGGCCTTTGTTATTCTTCCCTTATTGAATCTTAGTAAAACTCCCTACAGGGGCTGTTCAAAACCTATTCTTTTCTCCTTAAACTTCTCATATAATAATAACAGCAAGCATTTATATAGAGCTTTAAAGTTCACAAAGCACTTTACAGATATTATATCATTTGATCCTTGCAACAATCCTGGGAGGTAGGTATTATGATCATGCCTGTTTTACAGATGAAGAAACTAAGGCAAACAGAGGTTAAGTGGCTTGCCCAGAGTCACATAGCTAGTAAGTGTCTAAGGCCAGATTTGAACCCTGGTCTTCCTGACTCCAAGCCCAGTGTTCTATCCATTGTGCCACCAAGCTGCCTGAAGAGATATTCAGAAATGAATGTGATGTAAAAAAAAAAATATGCCAATCAAAATGAGATGAAATTCAAGAATTCACTTGACCCTCCCATCTTCTTGAAATATTGCCCTATATCTCTTCTCTCTTCCACGCTCAAACTTGGGGGTGGAGGGAGGAGTTAGTGGAAGGGGAGAGCTTCCCATACTCATTGCTTCTACTTCCTCTTCTCGAGATTAGCTTCTCAATTATTCTCAATATGGCTCCCAACAGTGCTGGACATGCTGGGCTAATTTAGGAATGATGAAGCCCCTGGCTGCTTCTGGCCAGTCACATGTGACTCAGCACTGAAGACCTTGGCTGTTGGGGAGGACAAAGCAATCTCCCCGTGGGCTGCTGAGCGGGAAGAACCAGGGACTCGGTGGATCTTTGGAAGGAAGTTATTCTGCCTCGGTTGCTCTCTTCTCTTCCTGGCTACAGGTAATGTTAAGATCGTTCCAGTCTAGATGGGTAGAAGGAGAAAGATGCCAACCTTCCCCCACCCCAGGAGCATGACATGCTGCCAAGGGCTCCCACATGAAAGCCAGAGCCGTGAGGCTAAACTGGGTGTGCCAGAAACTGTGCTTCTGCCTTGCCTGACTGTAGGAGATCAAATAGTAATTCTGAGATGGGCACATCCAGACTTGGAGGTGATTTTGTGAGTTTGAGAGGGCCTTTGGTCCTGAAGAAGGGGAGAAAGGGGCTGTGTTAAGAGCCAAAGACTGTTAGAAAAAGATTCTGAACTTTCTTTTAGAAAGTCAGGGTCGCCCAGGACCAAACCTAGAGGCTCCCTAGTATAAAGGGAATGGGTCCAGCACACTAGCGCATTGAGTCTTCTAACGGTTCTAACTGTAAGATCTTACCCACCCAATTTGAGGATCTTTCCTGAATCCTCATCCTCCTGGATCCTCCTGCACTTTTTGAAATTATTAATCACTCTCTCCTTCTGGAAACTCTGCCTTTCTGCGTTTTCATGATGTTACTCTTCCTTGCTTCTCCATCTACTTGTAGGATCACTCATTCTAAGCTTTTTGTTTGTTTGTTTTTCTCATTCATTATCCATTTTCTGCTCTATAATTGTGGATCTATCCCAAGTCTCTGTCCTGGGTCGTCTCCTCTCTGTCTATATCTCTTCTTTCTTGGTGATGTCACCAGTTACCGTGGGCTCAGCTGTCATCATCTCTACATGCATGATTCCTAGATCTATATATCCAGCCCTAGTCTCTCTCCTGAGCTCCAGTCTCAAGTCACCAACTGCCTCTCAGCAACTGGATGCCCTGGAGGTGTTTTAAACTCAACACATCCAAAACCAAAATCCATCCTTTCCCTAAAAAACACATTCATCTTCCTAACTTGCATATTTCCCGAAGTATCACCACCCTTCTAAGTCACCCTGAAAAATCTGAGAGTCTTCTTCAACATCTCATGTACCCTCACCCCACATAGCTAATCGATTGTTTGCCAAGTCTTGCTGATTCTACCAGCCCATCTTTTGTACTAATTCCCTTCTGTCTACTCAAGTGGCCACCATGACGGTTCAGGGCCTCATTACCTCTCGCCTAGACCATTGTAATAGCCTCTTACTTGGTCTCCCTGTCTCAAGGTTCTCTGCTTTTAAATCCATCCTCCATACCCCATACAATTGCCAGTGATATTTCTAATTCACTGTACTGACCACACCACTCAAAATTCCAGTCTTGCCTCAAGGACAAAAATTTAATTCTTTGGGGCTTTTAAAGCCCTTTGCAATCTGACTCCTTTCTAGATTTGTTATACATTACTCCCCTTCATGCTTTTTACATTCCAGTCAAATTAGACTATTTGTTCCTCATACATGGTCTGCCATCTCCCATCTCCGGGCCTTTGCACAGGCTGTCCCTCATGCCTGGTACACACTACCTCCTTATCTCTATCTCTTACAATCACCAACTTTTTTCAAAGTTCAGATACCACCTGATATACAAATTTCTGATTCCTCCAGCCACTAATCTCCCCCCACACATACACACCAAATAACCAAAACCTTTTAGCTACTTTGTATGTATTTGTATTTACTCATGTGCATACATGTTGCTCCTCCTTACCCCCCTTCCTCTCTTCCCCAGCAGAATACAAGTTCTACAAGCACAAAGACTGTTTCAGTTTTGTCCCTATATCTTCAGTGCCTAGCGCAGTGCCAGGCACATAGTAGTTAAAAACACATAGTAAGTATTTAATAACATGCAGTAGGCACTTAATAAATGCTTGTTGATTAACTGATAGACTGTCTCATTCCTCTTAGAAAAGAGAGGGAGGATACAGATGTCTGAGCTTGGTACAGGCTATAAGTCTCAGTCCCAATATCAGTCGGTTTTGCTTAAATTCTAGGGTTCGTTTCGTTTCGTTTTTGTTAAAGGCAAAATTCAATGTAGTGAGGTTAAGGGGAGATGCCCGCAGTGTAAAGATAAAAGGTAATTATAATTTTTTTAAAAAATTAATATTAAAACAACATTCTGGTATATTGAAAATAGTTCAGTTTTCATAAAATCAAGCCACCTACTTTCCAGAATATAACTATTATATAAAGTCAATTATGACTACATCAGTTATGAATACATCAATCTGCCTGAGCAAATGCAGGGCGTTTAAAAACCCACCATGGGCCAGTGACCTTAAAAATGGGAAAACCATGTCACATCGTGAAAGCCTTTCTTCCTCAAGACTGAGCAGGGTTCGTGAGTCCTAGGAACGCGTTGTCTGGACTGTTCAGCCACTCAGATTCCAAATGTATCCTCTTATTTCCCACTTTCTTAATTCCCGTCTGTGGCTGCTTAGCTCAGTTGGTTATATCACAGGCATAATGAACCAAGGTCATGAGTTCATTCCTCTTGTCAGGCACTTAGCTTCCATCTGTTTCTCTGCCATACACCGTAGGCCTCAGCCCGGCCAATTGTTTTGCAAATGTGTGTTCACAAGGGGAACCAAGCAAGAGAGTGAAGATGCATGGAGCCAATCTATTACAGCCACTAGAAAAAGGACTCCAAGTACCTTTCCTTCTCTGACAGGGGTCAGTAGTGCTGTCTTTGCATAATAAAGATAGCACTAAAAAGAAAAGGACATCTTAGTGTCTACAAACTTACATGAAAGCAGCCGCCATTTCAGGGGAGGCAGTTTGAATACAGGAGGTGCTGAGACTCCGAATAAGTACCAACAGATATTTTAGTGTGCTGTAATGAAAGATGAGCTAATTTTTTAATCACCGTCAAAGAAAGGTAGTGATTGCCTCACGTCGCAGAAACAGCCTGGCTTTCAACTGGAAAATTAAAAGTAAACATACTTCACAGCTAGGAAATGATTCAGGATCTCTGTCTAAATCAAGGTGACATTCCTCATCCTATAAGCAGTACCATGGTTGCCACTATTGTAGCATCCTGACCTACCAACTCGACCATACCCAGCCTGACATCCAGCTAAAATCCCACATGCCATAAGAAACCTTTCCTGCTCACCCTCTATGCCAGGGCTTTTCTCCTATTGATGATCTCCATTCTATCCTGCTTGTATCTTCTTTTTGTATGGGGTTCCTTCCCCATCTCAGTGATGCTGAATCCTGGGGCTGCCATCATTTAAACTCCATAATTCATTCCCTACTTCCTGTTCCCTTGTTCACATTCCCATCGACTTTCCCCCACCCCCACAATCCCACTCTAGAGCTCCCCTCCCCTCCACTGTGCTCTCAGGAATGCCTCCTCCATAGGTAACAAACTTGTTTTCATCTTAAATATTTTCCTTTGCTATTCCTTCCATCTTCTGGTTTTCACTGAGATCTGGCTCCCTAGCCACCCTTTCCAGCACTGGCTGCATTTTCACTCATTTCCCCCAACTCACTGGTCAAAGTGGGAGAATTTACTCTCCATTGCCACTTCAAAGCTTTTCCTCTTCCATCATCATTCAGCAGCCTCTCCTTCTTTGAGGTTCACTCAACCCTTACCTACCACACGATCAAATTCTTGGTAGCTGTTGTCTACTGACTTCCAGGACATTTCTGTTCTTTCCTCAATGAATTCAGTGGCTGGTTCAAAATCTTTCTCTCCTCCCCAGTTTTTGCCCTCATCCATACTGATAGTCCCTTAAACACCCTCACTTCCCAGTTCCTCAGCTCGCTTCCCCTGACCTATTCCTCCACTCCACCTTAGCTACACAGAGATGGTCATCACCTTGACCCTTCTGTCTCCCACCAATGAGCCACTTCCATGCTCTTGAAATTCCCTTAACACAATCATAATCTGATGTAATTCCTCCTCTTTCTTTGCCTTAAGATACTAAACCTTGTTCTCCATCTCCCAATTCCTACATCCCTCAGTTCTTCCCCAGGTCATCACCCCATGCACAGCCTATATTCTCCTCCCTTCCCCATCTTGACCTCCTGGGGAAACGTTTCAACGCTACACCATCCTCTTCTCTCAAATCCCTCACTCTCTCATTCCATCTCTGATATTATCGCCCTGTCAAGCTTCAGCTTTGGATTACTCCTCCCACCCATTGCCTTTGCTCCAACGCATGCAGCTGAAGAAAGCTAGAGAAAATCATGGAGCCGTGCTTACTGCACGATCCACTACACATTCCTGTTGTATGATCTCAACTGGGCCCCAAATACGGCAAGTCAATCCTTTCACACTTCGCTAATTGACTTACAATCAAAATACAAGTTTTCCAAACCATTTTTCTACTCTTCAAACCTTCCATGGTTCCCCTTCTCAGGTGAGAATCTTGCCTCATATTTCACTGAAAAGCTTGAGGCCATTCACCAAGATCTCCCTCTTCTCCCCTCTTCCTCATCTCACGTCACTCAGATGCCTCTGCAGCTATTTCCTCCTTCAATCTTCTCTCATGAAGAGGTGGCTCTTCTCCTTACCAAGGCAAACACTTACATGTACATGCATAAGTGATCCCATTCTATGCCATTTTCTCCTGCAGATTGCCCCGCCTATCATCACTACTCTACTATCTTCAACCTCTCTCTGTCTACTGATTGCTTCTCTGCTCCCTACGAATGTGCCCATGTCCCCCATTCTAAAAAACAAAACACACAGAAAAAGCCCTCACTTGATCCGTCCATCCCCACTAGCTTTCATTCCACATCTCTCCTCCCTTTCACAACCAAACTCTTTGAGAAGACCATCGACAATTGAAGCCTTTACTGCTTTTCCTCTCATGATCTAGTCTTGTGCCTCCAACTGCTCATTGAACATCTTGAACTGAATGTCTTATGATCACCTTAAACTAAACACTCACAAAACTGAACTCATTATCATTCTCCCCAAGTTGTCCCCTCATCTGAACTTCTCTATTATTGTTGATGGGGCAGCTAAGTGGAGCAATGGATAGACCCTTGGGCCTGGAGTCAGGAAGACTCATCTACCTGAATTCAAATCTAGGGTCAGATGCTTACTAGCTGTGTGACCCTGTACAAGTCACTTAACCCTGTTTGCCTCATTTTCCTCATCTGTAAAAGGAGCTGGAGAAGGAAATGGCAAACCCCTCCAGCATCTCTGCCAAGAAAATCCCAAATGGGATCATGAAGAGTCAGACAAGACAGAAAGCGACTAAATAACAACAAAAACTGTTTTGTTTGCCTGTTGCCAGGAAGGGTACTAAGTACTTTTTTCAAATATTACCTCATTTGATTCTTGCAACAACCTTGGAATATAGGTGATATTATTATGCCTATCTCACAATTGAAGAAATTAAGGCAGACAAAGGTTAAGTGACTTGCTCAAGGTCACACAGTTATTACATATCTGAGGCTGGATTTTAACTCAGGTCTTCCCAACTCCAGATCCAATACTCTATCCACTGTGCTACCCACTGCCTGTAAAAAATTGCAAGAAACAGCTAACACATGGGATGACTAAGTCAGAATCCAGAAGGAACATGAGAGATGAAATTCAGTAGAGATATATAGAGTGTCTTGAACTTGAGTATAAAGAATTGACTTTGTAATGGTCATAATTAGAGGCATAATTAGACATCAGATGTTCTGAAAAAGGTCTGGGGGTTTCAGTGAACTGCAAACTCAGGATGAATCAGTAGCCAAAGGGAGCCCGTGCCATTATGGGCTTCATTAGGAAGGGCATAGCTTCCAGAATGGAGAGATGATCATTCCATTGTATTCCACCCTTGTTGGATGCATCTGGAGTACCACGTTCAGTTCGGAGCATCATTGCTTAAGAAGGACAATGATAATCTGAAGGGTACCCAGAGGAAGGCAACCAGCCCGGTGAAAGGCCTTGAGTCTATGTCATATGGGGATCAATTGAAGGAACTGGGAATGTTTCACCTGGAGAAGACTCGAGGCAGGGGTGGAGGACAGGGAATGCTAGCTGTGCATGTTTAGATCCAGAGGACAGAACCAGGAGCAATGGCAGAAATTCCAAAGGGGGCAACTTGTCAACATCATAGGAAGCTTCCTAACAATTAGGGCTACCCAAAAATAGAATGGGTGGCCTAGAGAGGCAGTGACTTCCCCCTCCTTGGAAGTCTTTTCACTGAGGCCAGACAACTGCTCATTGGGGGCATTAGGATGGAGATTCCTTTTGTGTATGGGTTGGACTAGGTGCATGCTGAGGTCCCTTCCAGCTCTCAAATTCTGATTCTGCAAATCCTCTGTTCCAAAGCTACCAAGAGCTAGAAGGGAGCAGAGCATACTGTTCAAGAATGACCCCAGAGATTTCCCCTTTGCTAGGATCTCCCACTACAATTTAGATACTAGTTCTGCTACTCGTAAGCTGGAGGATTTTAAACAAGTCATTTTTCTTCTCTGGGCCTCAGTTTCCTCAGCTGTAAAATGAGGTGGACAGGGTGGGCAAATTAGAATGATCTCAAAGATCTTTCTAACTATCAGTCTCCTGAACCTGTAAGAGTTATCTTGAGAGGCAAATGTAAGCTGGGGGGTTATGGGAAAGAAGTATTAATGGATAGGAAAGGGCAGGGTTCTAGGAATCCAAAGATTTTTTTTTAAGCCTGACCTATTTATTCTGTCCTTGAACCCTACATGTAATATTACTCCAGCAACTGTCTCTGTGGAAAGCCCTAAGTAATGTTCTCCTCAGAAGACACGAAAATTCCCCTGTTGGGCAATTAGGAGGAGAATTTTTGAGTTCTCTAGAGAATTGTCATCGTGTCAATATGGCTCATCAGTACAGAAAAGTATTTAATTGAAATATCGAAGTCTATATTTGAATCTCTGTTTTTCATTGTATGCATATAATACCCATCTTGTTGGATGTCTTATTTCAAAAGCATACGTGCCTCATGCAGGAAGTAGGTCGCACAACTAGAACGCTGCTTTGGAGAGGCAAATATTTGTATTTCATAAAATATTCAACGTTTAACAAACTTCCTTTCATTTTAGATCCCTTCCTCTCTCAGTTCTTCCACCTTCAAGCGCTCGTTGTGACCTGGCTCCTCCTGAAATGATGGTAAATCTCTGATCATGCTTTCTATTATTATGACTAAAAATCACTCTGTCCCCTAACTTACTAATTCTGACTCTCACTGGAGGAGTCAGGATACTTCTTGCTCCCTGTTGCTACTTCCAGACTCTTCTACCACTGTCCCTCAGCACGCTCTCCACCTTTGAGCTTCATTCCACTCAAATTTATCACCCAATCCAGATCCTGGCGGCCATTATCTATGAAGACTCGGGACATTCTCATTCTTTCTCCATAAGTTCAGTACCTGGCTTTGAGATTCCCTATCCACCCTTCTCCTGCCCTTAAATGAGGGGACTTCTACATACACATTGAGGTTCATTGAAATATCCCAAACTCCCAGTTTCTCAATCTACTCAACTCTCACGAAGCTAGGTTCCCTGTTTTGGGAGTGGATACCAATGATGAATCCTCTTGTGACCCAAGTTCACCATCTTGGAGTCATCCTCCACTCCTCACTCTCTCTCACCACACATAACCAGTAAGTGATCAAGTCTTGTCCACTCTACCTTCACAATATCCATCTCTTCTCTCCACGCATGCAGAGACTCCATATTTCAGGACCTGATTGATTGAATATAAAAAATTCAGGGAAACTTGGGAAGGTTTCTATAACCTGATGCAGAGCAAAGTAAGTAAAACCAAGAGAATGTAAAGAAAAAACAACTCTGAAAGCCATCAAGGCAGTAAAAGATATTGAGTTTAGAAGACTGCCTTTGGAATACATCCCTTCTCTTAGCAGGAAGGTGGTGGATAACAGGTGTAGAATAAAGTATACACTGTCAGACATGTTCAATGTTTTGGTTTGTTTGGCTTAAGTATGTTTAAAGAAAAGGAAGTCTCTACTGGAGGTGTGAGGGTGTTGTGAAATGACAGTGATTTGGGGAGAAAGGCTTATTTTTTTTAAATTATGATTGAGATAAGTCCCCATAGACACCAAAATATTTCTAAAAGTATTTTTTGTAGTTGCAAAAAGCTAGAAACAAAGCAGATACGCATTAACTGGGGAATGGCTCAAATAAAGTTAGGCTAGATGGATATAAAGGAATGCTACTGTGCTATGTGAAATTATTAATATGATGAAGACAGAATCACAAGAAGACATATGAACTTACGCACAGTGAGGCAAACAGAACCAGGAAAACAACAGGCACAATGACTTCAATAATCTAAATGGAAAGTGTAACAAAAAATGAAATAATTGAAACCTAATGCTGTGAAAGTATAATTGACAAGATCGGCTTCAATTTTCATTTTTACTGAACTACATTCATAGATAAGACATGAGAAGGCACCTGATGACCTCTCAAAGGTCATCTAGTCCCTTTAAGTTGCCACATCAACAAGCCTTTATTAAGCACTTACTTATGCTAGGCACTATACGAAACACTGGGAATTCAAAGAAAAGCCAAAAAATTTGAAAATCTCTAATATCTAAGAATCTCTCATGATCAAATAGGAGTTCTACTGAGGAGATCTCTGAGGTCCTCAGAGAAGTGACTTAGCCAAGGTCACACAAGCTAGTAAATAGTAGGGCTGAAATTTGACTTCAAATCTCATTCTCCTTCCACTATTACCACCTAATATTATCATCACATACCACAATTTGTGACATTCCCAAAGAGACAGGCACCTACTTTGTTTCCAGCTTTTCCTCCCCTGACATTCCTTTTTATAAGTGGCTTATTGAAAGAGATAAGAATTTTTACTCTGAGCCACAGAAAGCTTCCATCAGTGTCCATTCTGCCAAAGAAGTGGAGAGCCTAAGAAAAATAGTCCCATAAGCAGGTGAAACAGCCTGCTTATAAACACACATCCATGACCTGGACTAGATAGCTTTAACATCTTATAGACTCATGACCTCATTAATGTGAGCAACCCCTCCATCAATACAGATTCCAACCCATCTATGCCTTCTAATCCTGCGTTATTTCTTCTCACATCCATTCTCTATAGAGGTCACACTCAACATGCTGGAGACCTTCTTCCAGGTCTCTTAATATTTTGTGGGGACCACCAGTTCAATACCTGTGTCATCTCTTGCTTTTACTAGTTTGACTTCTTTCTATTTATACCATCAAATAAACTCTTAAAACATTATTTAAGTTGGCATCATTAAGTTGGCGGTTTCTCTTCACAGCAGGAGAAACCAGTGCACAGTTTTAGCACTTGCCAGGATGGAAGGAAAGAAGGAAAGAAGCATTTATTAAGCACTCACTATGTTCCAGACATGATACACTGGGCCTGGATGGCAATGCCTGACTAATTTTTATTCTAGTGTGATCGTCACAATGGCTGGGCCCAAGCTCTAGCAGTGAGATGGCCCCCAGCCATTCAGGAAGGAACCAGATGCATGCTCTAGTCTTCAGTTTGGTTCACACCAAAGGAGATCCATCTGAGAAAGCAGCAAGAGAGGTGGGGGCTGAGACTCAAGCCTGCCAGAAAGGAGGGTGGCAGAAACATTTAATCAATCAGTAAGCATTTATTAAGTGCTGATTTTATGCCAGGCACTTTCCTAGACACTAGGGACACAAGTGTCAAGAGGAAAATAATCCCTACTTTCATAGGAGTTATATTCTAACGAGGGAGAAAAGCACATATATAAGTATAAACAGCATAAATACAAATATAGACAAAGTAGTTAATACAAGGTAGTTTGGGAAGGAGGGCACTAGCAGTTGGTTTGGGGGTAGGAATTGGGAAAGGCTGCGTATGTTACCAGGGTCCATTGCATACAGAGGAGTCAACACCCCAAATGTATACTTTCTCAGCAAAGCTTGTGAGGTCAGGCCAGGAAAAAACACAGGGCTGGTATCTTCCCCACTCATGTGGGCCCTTGCTTCTTAAAAAGTTCTTATGTTGCTTTGCCTGTCTGGCACATACAATCAATTATCCCCAGTTTGTAAAGACTGAACCTTCACATTGTCACACTAGAACTGACAAATGTCCAGGTGTTAGATAGAAAACTGGCCTGGGAGCCAACAAGACCTGAGTTCAAGTGTTACCTCTGATACAAACTGGCTATATGTTCCTGTAAGTCACTGCACTGCTCATTTGTCTAGGTCAGAAGTTGGCAAACTATAACTAGGCTAAATTCAGCCCACCACCTAAACTCAAAAGTCCAGTCCCAACCCCTAGAGACTATCACAAAATTTTGATGCAAAAAAGTAGAGGTCTTTTAAGATCAAAATGGCCCTAAATATATATCCAATGTTTTGATTATTAATTATTGGGTGGCTGTTATGTGTCCAGCATGGTGCCAAGTACCATGGGGTACATAGAAGAAAAGCTGTGATCCTGTCCTCGAAGTGCCAGGGTAATCAAATTAACACATGTGAAACTCTTAGGGATCAATCAGATGCTAAAGTGGGTGGTACCTTAGGAGTTCAGCAATAGCCAAGGTCAGGATGGCTGGACTAGGTGGAAGGCTCAAGGCTCACCTCCTAAACAAGGAAGGACTTCAGCTGGGCCTTGGACGATGGGTCGGATTTAGATGAGGCAGTCTAATAATTATTCTGCATTGTGTAGCACTCTATCACTTAAGGGAAATGACTCAAATACATTTCTCTTTCTTTGCTAAAGAAAGAAGAGTAGTATGTTATTACTAAATGCCCATGTCCCTATTTTTTTTATTTTTTATTGGGATCACACATTAAATGATATTTTGTATCACCTCAAATTTAATAAAATCAAAAAGAGAAAAACTCATATGATAATTTTATCACCAAGCAAATTGGGCTCAAAATCAGTCAATAAACACTTAGTAAGTGCCGACTATGTGCCAAGTAGGCAGCTAGGTGGCACAGTGGATAGAGAGCTGGGCCTGGAGTCAGGACGATCTGAGTTCAAATCCAGCTTCAGATACTTACTTCCTATGTGACCCTGGGCAAATCATTTCACCCCATTTGCCTCAGTTTCCTCATCTGTAAAATGAGCTAGAAAAGGAAATGGTAAACCCGTTCCAGTATCTTAGCCAAGAAAATTCTAATGAAGAGTCAGACACAGCTGAACAACAACATGTTCCAGTACTGTGCTAAGTCTAAACAGGACCAACAACGATCTTTGAGTCATTGATAGCAAACTGACATTTATTAGCTCACCAATCTACATTTTAAAAGAGGTTTTACTGGCGCATCTTTATACTGCAGTTGTCTCTGAATACACAACTTTCCAAACCCCAAACAGTTTGCCCTTGTAATTCAATAGAAAAGAAAACCAATAAAGCAAAACTAACCAACCTGTCTGTGAGCACACGCAGCATTTCATAGCCATAGGCCCTCACCTTTCCAAAGAAAGGAGGGAGGCCCAATGACAACCTTTTAAAAATGTACCATTTTTCAGCCTTATCATTTGAGTCTCCACATTTGAGTGAAAACACCAACAGTTTACTCATCTGGATCTCTGTGCTTGATTGGAAGCTTTTGACGCACACCTTCCCTATGACTAGAATGGTGTATCCAATTCTAGTAAGCCGTGTTTCAGAATATTTAAGTAATGGGCCAGGCAATATTTATACAATAACTGAAAAAAATATCACTTTCAACAACATATTACAATGTCCATGGTCTTCAAGAGTATGGGTTCAGTCCTCTACAACTGACTAGATGTAAGCAAAGTCAGAGTTTAGCCAATAAAAATATAGATTCTCTATCAGTTAGACATTCACTTGATAGTTGTCTGTGGTGCAGTGAACTGAATGCTGAGACAGGACTCTAGAAGACCTGAGTTCATATCCAACCTCAGACACTTTCTAATTGTGTGACCTAGACAAGTCATTTAACTTTTGTTTCCCTCAGTTTCTTCAACTGTAAAATAGGGATGATAATAGCACCTACCCCCCAGGGTGGTAGTGAGGATAAAATGAGATATTTGTAAGGCATCTAACACAGTATCTAGCACATAGTAGGCATTTCATAAATTCTCATTCCCTTCATTCTCCTCACCCCCTTTCTAAGGTTTGGGTAGCAGCTATATAAGCTTCAGGGGGTTACTGAAGAATGGGTCCACATTCAAATTTGCCCCTTCATGTCCTCATGGTTACATCCCAGGACCACAAGCAGCTGTCAGATACACATGAGCCTGCTCTCACATCTCTACTTCTCTTTAAGCAGCAGCAAAAGGAAACCCTGGCTATTGGGGGCCAGTATGACTTAGCTTTCAGGACACTGTGCTGATCGCCTTTGTGATAGGGAAATGGATGGGGAACTGCTCTCTGCTGGACAGTTCCAATGACGGAAGAGAGGAGTCCTTTGTTGAGAGAATTTGGGTGTTGGACTTCTGCAAACATAATACAGTCACTGCGATAATGTGACGATAATGTCCTTTATTTTCAATCGTTAATTGTTCAAAAATCTCCAGTTACAGACAATTCTAGGCTGGGAGGAGGTGGTGTGGGTGAAGACACTGGGAAGGGGCTGAAGGGAAAGTTAAAGGAACAATTAGTGTGATATTTGGTTTCTGCTGACTTAGCCAGAGTAATAGATCTTACTTTTTGGCTCAGTGGTTAACTGGATAAGGGCGGGAGGGAAGAAGAGGTGACTTGGCTTGAGAAACACAGAAAAGAAGTAGTGGGGAAGCATAAGAATACAGATCTGATATATTTAGAGAGAAAGGGAATCCACCATCTCCTGGGCTGAGATAGTTCTGGGAACATCACAATCCATTTCCAAAATGATGCTCTAACCCAAGGCAACAAAGATGGGAACCTCCCACTTGGAGACTTCTTGTTAAGGCCTCTGAAAATGAGGCCAATAAGGAATAGGGTGGGAATATCTAGTCCAAAAGAAGAAGCCCATCAAGAAGTAGGGCAGCAGTCATAAAGACTGACATTTATATTACTCTCTACATATTACCTCATTTGGTCCTTGTGACAAAGTATGAGTCATGTAACAAAGTATGAGTCATTCAGTCAGCAAATATTTATTAAATGCTTCTATGTGCCTGGCACTGTGCTAAGTGCTAGCAATACAATGAACGGCAAAAAAGTCTTGTCCTCAAGGACCTTATATTCTAACGGGAGAGGAAGCATGCAAACAACTATGTGCAAACAAGATATATACAGTCTACTAAAGGTAATCCCAAATGGACGGCACTAAAAGGAGTTGTGGGGGTGGGGTGAGTGGGGTAGGGTGCTGCATTGGGAAGGGTCTCTTGCAGAAGGTAGGATTTGAGCTGAGTCTTTAAAAAGCCAAGGAAACCAGGATGCGGAGGTCAGAAGAGAGAGTGTTCTAGGTCTAGCTGGTGCAAAGTCACAAGGAGGGAAGATGGAAGGACAGCCAATAGGGTTGGATCATAGAGTGCATAGATGGGGGGGGTCAAAGTATACAAAAACTGGAAAGGTAAAAGGGGGATTTAAAAGCCAAACAGAGTTATGATTAAGTTCATAGGCACAGTGCTTGGCATACAGTAGGTGATTAATAAATGTTGATTGGTTGATTACAAGTCCAGTGCTCTTTCCATGCTACCATCCTGCCTGATAGAAGAGGAGGTACCTCCTCTGCCATTACTATCTTTGAGGTAGAGATATCTTGGGGCCCTTCTTAGAGAAAAAGGGGAGAATCTCTATGCTTAGCACAAAGACACAGTGCCTGGCACATGGTAGGCACTTAATAAATGCTAGCTGATTGACTGACTGATTGATCCAAATGCCAACATGATTCGGGGAGTTCCAGATGACTTTATTCCCTGGAGTCAGGAGAAGAATCACAGAATCTAAGAGATATAAGGATCACCAGAGGCCATTTAGCTGAAGAACCTCTGCTTGATCAAGAGTGCCCTCTACAAGGATCCCTAAAAATGAACAGCCAGCCTCTGTTTGAACAGGACCAAAGAGGGAGATCCCATTTCCTGAGATAGCCCATTCCACTGTAATGTTGTTGTTGGCCTACCGTTTCCTGAGATAGCCCATTCCATGTTGTTGTTACTGGCCTACATTTTTCCTGAGATAGCCCATTCTATGTTGTTACTGTTGTTGTTGGCCTACCATTTCTTGAGAGAGGCCATTTCACTTTGAGATAACACTAATTTAATTTTTAATTAGTATACCATTTCCTGAGGTGGCCCTCTTTACTTTGGAATGCCTCTAATTTGTTAGGAGGCTTTTACAGTAACCTGGGAAAGAAGTGGTGGTGGTGATGGTGGTGCTTCTTCTTCTTCTTCTTCTTCTTTCTTCTTCTTCTTCTTCTTCTTCTTCTTCTTCTTCTCCCTTCCTCCTCCTCTTACTCCTCCCCCTCCTCCCCTTCCTTCTCCTTCTCCTCCTCTTCCTCCTCATCCTTCTTGTCCTCCTCCTCCTCATTCTCCTTCTTCTTCTTCTTCTTCTTCTTCTTCTTCTTCTTCTTCTTCTTCTTCTTCTGCTTCTTCTTCTTCTGCTTCTGCTTCTCCTGCTTCTTCTTCTTCCTCTTCTTCTTCTGCTTCTTCTACTTCTGCTTCTTCTCTTCCTTCTTCTTCTTCTCCTTCATCATCATCATCATCATCCATTCTCCTCATGAAGGATGGTGGGGGTATGAGTACTGAGAAGGGAGAAGATTCCAGGCATTCTATGGAGGTAGAATCATCAAGATTTGATAACTGTGATTGGATTTGGGGATGAAGAGGGAAGGAGAGGGAGACTTTGAAGGGCCAAAGGTTATAAGAGGCAAATTACTCTAAAGATGGCAAAAAAACTATAAGCAAAGGGGTATTTAGCTTCCTATGGCTCAGACTATATAACCCCATTATCAAATGAAGACCAGGCTGCTGTAGATACTCCTAAAATCATAGAATCATGGGTTTAGAGCTGGGAAGGGACCTATCTAATCCAACATCCTCATTTTACTGATGAGGAAACAGGCTCAGCAAGGTTATGTGACTTACGCAGGGCAACAGCAGCAGGATTTGAACTCAGGTCTTCCTCTCTCTGTGTCTAGCCCTCGAACTACTATACCTTGCTGCTCTCCAAGCAAGAATTCCCTGGGCAGTCCCAGGGAGAGAGCCCCAAAGATCTCCATTTTGCCTGTGTTCATCTCTGCTAAGAGGAAGGTGAAGGGGTTCATTTAAGCTTTGTGGTGACCGGGATCCCCCCTTCCCACTCTTCAGCACCTTTTTATGTGTCAACTTCCCCCATTAAAATAATTTCCTTGGGAATAATTTTGTCCATCTCTGGGCACTTTGGTCTGACCACAGGTGACTTAGTCTGGGAGAAACCAGCCCAGATGTATGAGAATCTGTCATATTCTTAAATCCTATCAGGGAAGAAGGCTCCACTCTGACCCTCAGGCATTCTGGTGCTTCAGAAAGTACATGCTCTGCAACAACCCCCTCTCTGCCTATCCTGAAATCCTTTTGTTATAATATCAGCCCCTGCTCTCCTCCAGTGAAAATGGAGAATGGTTGTCACTAGGAAAATGGAGAATGAATTGTCCCTGTCCTTTGTACCAGAGGCTTTTAGATATTTGAGAGCAATGAATTATGAAGGTCTCCCCTACTTCCTCATCTGATCCAAAGCTGCCAAGAATAAACAACTCACCTCCTCCTGGAAGCCTTCCTTGCTTCATGAGACTCCACTCTGATTAGTTCCTCACTCCAGCTGACTTGGCCACATCACCCGCCCTCTGGTACCATGTTGTCTTGAGCTGTAGCTTTGTAGACAGTTTCCAGTGGGGGTACAGTGGAAAGAGTGCTAGACTAGTAGTTGGCAAAGCCCTCATTCAAAGCTGTGAACCTTAGGCAAGCCACCTAACTTCTGTGGGCCTCAGTTTCCTCAACTGCAAAATCAGAGAGTTGAACTAGAATCCCTGCAAGGTCTTTTCCACCTTGAAATGAATGATCCTTTGTGCGCCACATGTCTTTCTACTTAGACCACATGAGTCTCAAGGATGGGGACAACATCTTGGAGCCCTAAACCCACCAAGGAACATGTTGTAGGGACTTCATAAATGCTGACTGAGTGAATGAAGCCTCTGCTTTGTCTCTTCTTTCCCACTGTAACTCATTTTAATGTTTCTTACCTTTCCAAATAAATTTTCCTTCTCAGTTGTTGTTTAGTCATTTTCTCAGTCATGTCTCAGACTCTTTGTGATCCCTTTTGGGATTTTCTTGGCAGATATACAAAAGTGGTTGGCCGTTTCTTTCTCCAGTTCATTTTACAGATGAGGAAAGTGAGGTAAACAGGGTTAAGCGACTTGCCAAGGGTCACACAGCTAGTGAGTGTCTGAGGCTGGATTTGAGCACAGGTCTTCCTGAGTCCAGGCCAGGCACTCTGTCCACTGCATCAACTAGCTGACCACTTCTTTTTTAATCATGTAATTATATTTTGGGCATCTAGGTAGCACAGAAGGTAGAGCACTGGACCTGGAGTCAAGAAGACTCATCTTTCTGCGTTCAAGTCTGGCCTCAGACACTAGCTGCATGACCCTGGACAATTTGCTAAACCCTGTTTGCCTCAGTTTCCTCATCTGTAAAATGAGCTGGAGAAGGTAATGGCAAACCACTTCAGTATCTCTGCCAAGAAAACCCCAGAGGGGGTCATGAGGAGTCAGACACGGCTCAGCAGCAACGACAACTATATTTTGACTGTATTTCAGCATTAGGTGATAGAGAGTATTGGATATGAGGTCAGGGAGCTCTGTTGGGTGACCCAAGTCATTTAAACACTCAGTGTCTCAGTTTTCTTATATATAAAATGAAAGAATTGGACCTGAAGGCCAGCTCTAAATCTATGATCTATACCCACCCCACCCCCGTCCAGGCCTCACCCCAGCCAAGCTGCTCCTCTTGGAGACAAAAGGAGATATTTATAAAGTGTTTAGCACATAGTAGGTACTTAATAAATGCACAGTGCCTAGCACATAGTAGTTACTTAATAAATGCTTATTCCCTCCCCCCCCACTTAGAATTAGAGCCAATGATGAGTGGAGGACAGCTTTTCAGGGACTTCAGACATGGCACAGAAGCTACTTGGCTATAGCCTTGGGGTTGCCTGACATACTTGTGACATTTCAGAACTTAATCAATAAGGTGCTGGAAAATTTCCTCAACAGGTGGCCTACCTAGATGATATTCTGATTTTTTTTCCATGGTGTGAATAATAACACATCCCACAGAGCTATGGAGTTCTCACCCACCTGCTTTGCTAAGGTTTACATTGTAAGCCCACAAAGTATGTTTTTCACCAGTTTTCCACTGACCTTCCTGGAACCTGCATTAAGGACAGAAGAGATATGTGAGGCCTCTGTGTTCATGACATAGGAATGGACACCACCAGCAGTAGTTAAGACTTTGTTTGTTTGTTTGTTTTCAGGAAATGAAACTTTACCTATAACTTATCTTGGGAATGATGCTGGAGGCTGCTGGCATCACTCACACATTGGCTGAGATAAGATGTCATAAAAGTGGTGTTTTGAACCCTTCCAGCATTCAGGAGAGCTTTTAAGTGACAGATAAACAGATGGCTCAGTGGATAGAGCTCCAGGTCTAGAGTCAGGGAGACCTGAATTCAAATCTGCCCTCAGACACTTACTAGCTGTAGGACCCTGAGTAAGTCACTTAACCTCTGTTTGCCTTAATCTACTGGAGAAAGAAATGGTAAACCACTTCAGTATCTTTGCCAAGAAAACCCAGTGGACAGTATTGGCTGCTATGGTCCACAGGGTCATGAAGAGGCAGACAGGACTGAACAACAACAAAAGCAAACACATACTGTCCCGATTCTTGTGGTGACAGATGCCTCCATGGGTTGTTACTGGGGCTGCCCTGACTCAATACCTATCAAGATTGGAGGATGGGTCAGAGCAGGAGGCCAAATGTGTCCCAGTTGTGTTATTGCTCCCATGGGTTGACTTCTGATGAAATGGGATTCTCTCCCACTGAAAGCTATCCTGGGACTTTGGCAGCACCTCCTCCCCATCATGGTTTTATAATATCGAAGGGTTTGGAGGTAGAAGGGAGTCCGTATAACATTTGGTCCAAGCCCCTTGATCGTTGAGGAAACCGATGCCCCCAGGGTTAAACAATTTGCTGAGGCTCACACTGTTAGTAAACAAGAAAGCCAGAACTCCAACATAAGATCTAGATCACAGATCTTATCATCGAGCATGGATTTAAAGCTGAAGAGTACCCAAGAGGCCACTCAGTCCAATTGCCTCATGTGATTTTAAAACATTTTTGTTGAGATCCTTTGTTTTAAATGACCTAAACTTCCTCTTCTAGAAAACCATATTTTATTTTTTAATTTTAATTTTTACTTTTATTTCGCTTATTTATTTTAATTTTTAAAAGAAACAGAAAAATTTAAGCAAAACTGGTTGATACATCAAACAACCCTGAGGTGATATAAGCAAGTCACACCTGTGGACCCCCACTAGCACCCTCACAAAGGAGTGGGGAGGGAGGGAGGAAGGTATCTCATTGTATCTCTTCTTTGTTCCTCCAACTTCTGCTGCCAGCCAGCCAGTGCCCTGGGGGGCAGAAATGAGTAAGTAGATGAGGGTAACCCCATCATTTTACAGATGAGGAAGCTATTTCCCAAAGAGGTGGGGACCTTGGCCAAGGGCACACAGGGAGTAAGGCTGGATCTTTTAACTTCAAATCCAGGGTTCTCTCCGCCGGAGCTCACTGTTAAAGGACTAGAATCTTATTTAATCATCATGCCTGGTAGGTATTATTCCTTTTTCATTATTTTCTGTAGGTGACACATGAAAAGTAGCCTCATGAATGCATGAGTCTTGAAAGAAGCCAATAAACAAGATGGAGGTAAGGGGAGAGAACATTTCAGGCTTGGAGACAGCCAATGAAAAGGTAGGAAAGGACCAGATTGTGCCAGCCGCCACTTACATTTCTGAATCCTCCCAGGGCTTCTGTTTTGGGGGGGGATCCCAGATGAGCCATCTCCTTCCTGGCTCTGCTTTTAATTTTCCAGATTTTGACACCATGTCCCCATATGGGTATCTTCCTCTACCCCTTTCAACTCTCTTGTGTGTTCTCTTGCCCCACTAAAATGGAAACTCTTTGAGAGCTGGAACTGTCTCCATTGCACTTAGGATAGTGCCTGGCACATAGTAAGTGCCTCTTGCTTTGCCTTCTCCCAAATTTCCATGCCAGATGTAGGAATGATCTGTTCTTATATAAGTGAGACTGATAAATATAAAATAGAGAAGATTTTGGATTGCTGACACAAGGTGGAACTATGGTATTATTTGATTGATGGGGAGAGTATATGGCCTGGAGGACTGTATATGGAAATGGGTTGAGCATGATCATGCCGTCTATGGTTAGGGAAGAATAGAGATGGAAGGTCCTGAGGAAGGGGAAGGGAGAATGGCCATGGTCAGCACTTTGGTCAAGGACAGAGGGGAGATGCCGAGTACTGTGAGCTGGAAATAGCAAGATGGCAAGGAGCAATGAAGTATCATGTGCATATAGGAGATGGCATTCAGCGTTGTTGTTCGTCCTTCATTCTCAAAGAGGATCAGTGACATCAGGAGGGGAATGTTTTGAATTGCAAGTGAATTGGACTTAAGTGAAGGAGAACTGGCTGTCATCAGCCTCACTCTCTCTTCCAGAGTCATCAGAGTCCAGTGGCAAGACATAGAACAGGACAACTGGTGATGGCCCAGAAGGCATTCAATAGATAATTTATGGAGGAAAAAGAGTGGATCTGCTCAATAGTGGTGATAGCTTGGCCAATATTGTCCAGCCTTATCACAGTTTTGGTTGTTTTTATGGTACAACTCAGATCCGGGTGAGTCACCTACATTCAGGAAGGGCATACGTCCATTATCACAATGCCCAGAAATCTTCCTTGATAGGGGTGTGTGTCTATCTCCCAACACTCTAAGTCCCAAGAACTCATTCAGGGGAGCTGTATCTATGTCTGTTTCCCCTCTCCCAGGCATCTTGGATGCTGTGGCTATACTTGGTACCTCTTCATGGGCTGGGGGGAGTATTGGATGAGTTTGTGATGATAATGCCTACCTGTGATAGTCCAGGGATGCCTCACTGTTGCAGGATCTGGGTCAGCCTTTGCTTCATCCTCTCAGGGGTGCTTTGAGAGCCCCAGGATCTGATGCTTCATCATGACCTTGACTTCTTAAAGGCTATGCCAGCAGAAGACAATATATGACAAGTTCTATCAGACCAGAAAGGCTTTGACCATGAGACCAGAAAAATCTGAAGACTAATCTAGCTAAGTTCAGAAAGGTAGCTTATGAGAAAAAGATTTGTTTGAGCCCTACCAACTCCTAAAGACTACCTATCGATAAGGTATTAATTTACATGAGCGATTAAAAATTCCTACTGATGGAATCAAGGATCTTTTGAAGTATGGAAGGAGGAGGAGGATGTCCTCCAGTAATTAGTGCATAATTGGTGCTGAGCAAATTATCTGTTGGTGATGATGTCAATCTACTTAGATGAGTTCTCTGCAGTGACAACAAAGTCGCCTGAACTTCTTTGTCTCCGAGCTTATGTTTACTACCTAAAAGTATTGACACACACAGTTATCCATAAGGCAAATGATGATAGCATCCAGTATTTGGGGGAGATGGGACAGCGTGACCCATCACTAAAACAGTGCAATCATTGCTATGTCAGAATGTATTTCAGGCCCTTTGTTCATGAATTGTGTGAGCTGACACACACTAGGAATACTCCCCAAATAGTTTGAAAATTCGAAAATGCTGAAGGAAAAGAGACTAGGTTATACTTGGTTCATGCTGAAACAGAACCATTGTAGCTCACTTTTCAGGTCTGGTCTGATGGACAAGACTGTATAATTACATAATATGCAATTACATAATCTACAATTAACAGGGAAATTTTTTAGGCAGGGCATTGGCTGATATACACAATATACAGATGTTTACCACACATAGCCAGTGGCAGATTTGTGTGTGTGTGTGTGTGTGTGTGTATCTGTATATAGTGTTTGGGAGGGGCATGGAGAAGAGGATCATATTGCATTCAAATTTCTGATACCTTTTATTAAGCTGCTCAGGATTATCATGATGAACTAAGCATCTGTATGTTAATGACCTTTCTAATGTTGCTCCTTAAGTCATAGAGAGTACTGGGAATAGAAGCCATGCCCAGAGTTCTACCTGTCTCCTAGCACAGAAGACTTTATCTTGACTTTTTGAGACCTGCCCATGTGGTTTCCTTTTCCATTTGTTAATAATTAGTACTTTAATGTAACCTTTCAGATTATTGGTAGTCTAATTGGGCACCATGTAGAATGGCCTGAACAGAGACTATTTTCTTACAAATGTAAACAGCATGAGATGAGTAATAGTATTCTCTAGGACATACACATTGGCTGAGCTGATAATAAAATTCTCCCATTCAATTCTCAGCTCTAAATACTAATCAGTTTCCCTGTGACCCCCCAGGGGGAAATTTCTTGAGTGTATTAAGTATTCAAGTGTACCTCATTTTAAGACAATCTGACTTCCAAAAATTTTGCTGAAGCAAACAGATAAACTAAGGGTCCTGTGGAGGGGCTGAGATCTTCTTTTTATTTTTCCACTCAATAGTATTTTATTTTTTCCAATTACATGTAAAGATAGCTTTCAACATTCACTTTTATAAGATTTTGGGTTCCAAAATTTTTTCTCCCTCCCCCCTCCCCAAGACAGCAAGCAATTTGATATAGGTTATACATGCACAATTATATTAAACATATTTCCACATTAGTCATGTTGTGAAAGAAGAACCAGAAAAAAGGGAAAAAATCATGAGAAAGCAAAAACAACAAAAAAAGTGAAAATAGTATGCTTTGATCTGCATTCAGAGTCCATAGTTCTTTCTCTGGATATGGATAGTACTTTCCATGAGTCTTTTGGAACTTTCTTAGATCATTGTAACGCTGAGAAGACCCAAGTCAATCATAGCTGCTCATCACACAATGTTACTATTACTGTGTACAATGTTCTCTTGGTTTTGCTCACTTCATTCAGCATCAGTTCATGTAAGTCTTTCTAGGTTTTTCTGAAATCTGCTTGCTCATCATTTCTTATGGGGCTGAGATTTTCCACGAAGTACCAGGTGAGCAATCTTAAGCAGCAATACTGAGACTTTGCAGTCAGGGCACATCATCAAACCTAAGAAAGGTGGACTAAAGGCTAAAGGAAGAGATAGCGCAATATGGAGAAAAAAAAACCAATGAGTTTTTGGAGTCAAGAAACTTGAATTCAAGTACAAGTTCTGGCAAGTACTAGCTTTGTGACATCGGGCCAGTCACTCAACTTTTGCAAGTATCATAGGATCAAAGAACTGGTACTGGGAGGCTCCTTTACTTGCCTAAGGTCACACAAACCATAAGCATCCGAGGTGGGATTTTAACCTGGGGCCAAAACCTTCTGAATCCAATGCTCTTTCTATGATGCTACCCAACCTCATCAGCTTCCTAATCTGTAAAATGGGTGTCAAAATCCTTGCAATTCCCCACTTTGCAAGCTGGTTGTGAGAAAAACACTTCAGAGAGCTTAGAGGGCTCTAGAAATGAGAGATATTATCTGGTGTTCAGAAAGAAACTGTTCTGGGACAAGTCATTCTCCCACTGTTGTTCATTTAATGTTCTACGGGTTATTTGACAAGTGGATAAACTATCTACTCCTCGCGGTGGAAGAAAAATACAAGTAGAAGCTTTTCCTCTGTAGGTTCACTGAAAATAGCCCCAGTAAAACTCAAAGGGGCAGACGGGATGTGAGGATACTTTGTTATCCTCTCCTGTTCCCATAGGACTTCCATCTCTCCTTCTAGGTCTATATTTCAAAAGCTTCTTGTTTCATATAGCTTGGATGTTAGGAGTATGTGGTATAGGGTTAACCATTTAAAATATTCTTCTTAAACTTTTCTGAATTAGTGGTCAGTCAATTGTGAGCAATAGCTGTGTCTGTGGTCACAGGTCACTTTGTTGAATAAGTTCTCCAGGGTGTTTTGAGATCAAGATTCATAATCTGGGCAGGGAGGGATGGGGTGTTGCCCAGGTCATGGAAAATGAGTTTCTGATGTTTAATTCTTGCTAGATGGTGTAGCTGTTTTGTTGTTGTTACTGTGGTTATCTAGGAGGGTAAGTATATATCCATTTTGAAGTGGCAACAGGCTGAGCAAGATATAGTACAAAGAACCATAGGCAAATGTCGTGTCCTTAGGGTTGGGCAGAAATCCCAAAATAGGACCAAGCAGAAGAACCCAGGGCTAAGGGAACAAAAGAGGTGAATGAAAAACATAAGTCTTTCTGGACCTCAAATTTCTTAATTTCTAAAATGAGGTGGTTGGACCACATGATCCCTGAAGCACCTTTCAGCTTGAAATCATGTGATCCTCCATACCCAACATCTAGAAAAGGATTCCTGAGCTCTCTTTCCAAGAGGCGACCTAAGCAGCCAAAGAGAGGCAGCATTGGGGAGCTGAGTGAGCTGGTTCTGGCTCTTCCATACAACTAAGTGTGGGATCCGGCCACTTCCCTGAGTTTCAGTATCTTTATCAGCCAAATGGGGCTAATAATTCCCATTCTTCCCTACCCCAGAGTTATTGTGAAGGAAAGACAGAATAATGTGTACAAAGCCTTTTATAATTGGAAAGAATTCTACAAATGTGAGCTATAATTAATTTACCTTGCAGAACTATGTGGTGGTTGATTAGATGAAACAACAGGCCCAATAAAATGATCTTAAAAATAGGGTGCTGAATAGTTTCACACGCATTCCTCCTTTTATTGCTTCCAAATTGCAGATAAGAATGACTCCAGAGGGACCAAGCATATCAGAGCACTTCATATTTTCAAAATGCCCAACTATTTTCTCCAAACAAAGCTCACACAGCAATCCTCCCTAGCATGTTTAGAAACCAAAGTAGAGAGCAGGAAAGTGAGTTCCTGAAGTCAAATGGAAAATCAGTTGGAGAACAGGAAGAGGACCCAGTGTCCCCCCAAATCCCAGGCATATTCTTAGTGTTCGGTGACTGGCTTGGTATTGAAGACATACTCTGTTTAGGAGGCCATTTTTTTTCATTTCTTAAAAATATATTTTATTGGATGGGCAGAGCCAAGATGGCAGCTGGAAAGCAGGGACTAGCGTGAGCTCCCCGCCGAGTCCCTCCAGAAACCTATAAAAAATGGCTCTGAACCAATTCTAGGACTGCAGAACCCACAAAACAGCAGAGGGAAGCAGGGCTCCAGCCCAGGACAGCCTGGATGGTCTCTGGGCGAGGGCTATCCCACATGGAGCTGGGAGCAGAGCGGAGCAGAGCAGAGCCCAGCATGAGTGGCACGGACCAACCAGACCAGGAGCCAGGCGGAGTGTGCCCTAGCGCCCTGAATCAGTGAGCTGCGGCAGTTACCAGACTTCTCAACCTACAAACACCAAAGACAACAGAGAAGGTTAGTGGGAAAAACTGGGGGAGTGGAAGGAGCTCACGGTTTGGCTACCACCCTGGGGGCAGCGAAGGTGGGGCAGCTACAGAACTACAGCTGCAGTTGCTTCCGGCCCCAGGCCCACCTGGTGGGAAGAATTAAGTGGCAGATCAGAGCAGGAGTGAACAGCCTGCTAAAGATCTAAGTCCAGTCCGGGTTGGGGGTTCTTGGGGAAGGAGGAGTGCTGGTGTGGCAGAGCTGGTGCATCCCCCCAGGCTTGGAACATAGTTCTCTAAACTCTACAAGTAGTCATACAAGTCTACAAGTACCCCACTGAAAAACTCAAGGGTCAAGTTAGTTGGCTGGGAATATGGCCAGGCAGCAAAAATGCACCCAGATTCAGTCTCAGACTTTGGATTCTTTCTTTGGTGACAAAGAAGACCAAAACATACAAACAGAAGAAATTAACAAAGTCAAAGAGCCTACAACAGAAGCCTCCAAGAAAAACATGAATTGGTCCCAGGCCATGGAAGAGCTCAAAAAGGATTTGGAAAAGCAAGTTAGAGAAGTAGAGGAAAAATTGGGAAGAGAAATGAGAAGAATGCAAGAAAACCATGAAAAACAAGTCAATGACTTGCTAAAGGACACCCAAAAATATACTGAAAAATATACTGAAGAAAACAACACCTTACAAAATAGACTAACTCAAATGGCAAAAGAGCTCCAAAAAGTCAATGAGGAGAAGAATGCCCTGAAAGGCAGAATTAGCCAAATGGAAAAGGAGGTCCAAAAGACCACTGAAGAAAATACTACCTTAAAAATTAGACTGGAGCAAGTGGAAGCTAGTAACTTTATGAGAAATCAAGATATTATAAAACAGAACCAAAGGAATGAAAAAATGGAAGACAATGTGAAATATCTCATTGGAAAAACCACTGACCTGGAAAATAGATCCAGGAGAGATAATTTAAAAATTATTGGACTAGCTGAAAGCCATGATCAAAAAAAGAGCCTAGATATCATCTTTCAAGAAATTATCAAGGAGAACTGCCCTGATATTCTAGAGTCACAGGGCAAAATAGAAATTGAAAGAATCCATTGATCGCCTCCTCAAATAGATCCCAAAAAGAAATCTCCTAGGAATATTGTTACCAAATTCCAGAGCTCCCAGATCAAGGAGAAAATACTGCAAACAGCCAGAAAGAAACAATTTGAGTATTGTGGAAACTCAATCAGAATAAGCCAAGATCTGGCAGCTTCTACATTAAGAGATCGAAGGGCTTGGAATATGATGTTCTGGAGGTCAATGGAGCTAGGATTAAAACCTAGAATCACCTACCCAGCAAAAATGAGTATTGTGCTCCAAGGCAAAATATGGTCTTTCAATAAAATAGAGGACTTTCAAGCTTTCTCAGTGAAAAGACCAGAGCTGAACAGAAAATTTGACTTTCAAACACAAGAATCAAGAGAAGCGTGAAAAGGTAATCAAGAAAAAGAAATCATAAGGGACTTACTAAAGTTGAATTGTTTTGTTTATATTCCTACATGGAAAGATGATGTGTATGATTCATGAGACCTCAGTATTAGGGTAGCTGAAGGGAATATGCATATATATATATATATATAATATATATATATAATATATATATATGTTTATGTATGTGTATATATATATAAGTGAATGTGTATGTATGTATATATGTATATGTATATATATACATATATATGTATATATATATATATATATAGAGAGAGAGAGAGAGAGAGAGAGAGAGAGAGAGAGAGAGAGAGAGGGCACAGGGTGAGTTGAAGATGAAGGGAAGATATCTAAAAGAAATGAAACCCAATTAAGGGATGAGAGAGGAATATATTGAGACAGGGAGATAGGGAGAGATAGAATAGGGTGGATTATCTTGCATAAAGGTGGCAAGAGGAAGCAGTTCTGGGGAGGAGGGGAGAGGGCAGGTGAGGGGGGAATGAGTGAATCTTGCTCTCATCAGATTTGGCCTGAGGAGGGAATACCATACATACTCAATTGGGTATCTTACCCCACAGGAAAGAAGAGGGAAGAAGATAAAAAAGGAGGGGATGATGGAGGGGAGGGCAGATGGGGGTGGAGGTAATCAAAAACAAAGACTTTGGAAAGGAGACAGGGTCAAGGGAGAAAATTCAATAAAGGGGAATGGGTTGGGAAGGAGCAAAATATAGTTAGTCTTTCACAACATGAGTATTGTGGAAGGGTTATACATAATGATACACATGTGGCGTATGTTGAATTGCTTGACTTCTTAGGGAGGGTAGGTGGGAAGGGAAGAGGGGAGAGAATTTGGAACTCAAAGTTTTAAAAACAGATGTTCAAAAACAAACAAAAAAAAGTTTTTGCATGCAACTAGAAAATAAGATACACAGGCAATGGGGTGTAGAAATTTATCTTGCCCTACAAGAAAGGAAGGGAAAAGGGGATGGGAGGGGAGTGGGGTGACAGAAGGGAGGGCTGACTGGGGAACAGGGCAACCAGAATATATGCCATCTTGGAGTGGGGGGGAGGGTAGAAATGGGGAGAAAATTCGTAATTCAAACTCTTGTGAAAATCAATGCTGAAAACTAAATATGTTAAATAAAAATTTTTTTAAAAATATATTTTATTCCCCCCATTGCATGTTAAAACAATTTTTGTTTTTTAATTTTTTCAGATGTATTTATTTATTTTTCATTTTCAACATTCACTCACTTTTGTAAGATTTTGAGTTCTAAAATTTTCCCCCTCTCTCCCCTTCCCTCTCCCCAAAATGGCAAGCAATCTGATATAGGCCATACATGTACAATCATATTAAACATATTTTCACATTAGTCATGTTGTGAAAGAAGAATCAGAACAAAAGGGGAAAACCACAAGAAAGAAAAAAAGAGAAAATAGTATGCTTTGATCTGCATTCAAACTCCATAGTTCTTTCTCTGGACATGGATAGCATTTTCCATCATTAGTCTTTTGGAATTGTCTTAGATCATCGCATTGCTGAGAAGAGCTAGGTCTATCAAAGTCGGTCATCACACAATGTTTCTGTAACTGTGTACAGTGTTCTCCTGTTTCTGCTCACTTCACTCAGCATCAGTTCATGTCAGTCTTTTCAGATTTTTCTGAAATCCGTCGGCTCATCATTTCTTATAGCACAATAGCTTTGCATTACATTCATATACCACAACTTGTTCAGCCATTCCCCAATTGATGGGCATCTCCTCAATTTCCAATTCTTTGCCACCACAAAAAGAGCTGCTGTAACAATTTTTGTACATATGGGTAGGAGGCCATTTCACAGGTTACTAAGAGGAAAGGGTATAGCACAGGTACTCAATATAGCCAGCCATCTGCTTTCCCTCCCCTTACTCATTCCTCAGTCCCTTGCATTCTGGCTTCTGAACCCATCACTTCACTGAAACGATCCTCTCCAAAGCCATCTCCTAACTGCCCTTCCATCCCAACTTCTGGTGCCTGCCATCTGAGAATACCTCCCATTTACATTGTATAGCTCTCCCCCATTAATTAGACTGTGAGGCCAAGGTCTGTTTCTTGGCAGTGCTTAGCACAGTGCCTGGCACTTAGGCAGTTAATAAATATTTCTTCACTCTGAAGACTTGGAAACTTTTGGGCTTTATAAGGCAAGGGAAAGTGAGGAACTGAGGATGATTCTGACGTTGGGAATCTGGGGGATGGGAACAAGTCATGACAAACTAATGGTGTCATAAAAATCTACTGGAATGGGATGAAAGAACCCGTATACCTTTCAAGCAAAATTAAAGGGTTGGACTAGATGCCAGACCAAAGATTCTATGATTCTTCATAGCTAACTTACTTCCAGGCTCTGCTTACAAACTAGAAGAATCTAGGCCCAAAGTTATTTGGAAGGATGAAGATGAAATTGTACAGCAGTTGACATTCTTGCAATGATCACATGCCCGTGTCCAGTTGGGAAGGCTGTATGGAAAGAGCTGGACTTTGGGAGACCTGAATGCTCATGGGTTTGCCACTTACTTTGAGCAAACTGCTTATATTCTCTGGAGCTCAATTTTCTCATATGTAAAAAGAATGGGTGGAACTAGCTGATCTCTAAAGCAAGGTTCTTTAACCTTATTCACATCACAGATTCCTTTGGGAGCAGTCTGGTGAACCCTTCTCCAAATCATGCTTTTAAATGTCTAAAATAAAATACAAAGGATTATAAAGGAAACCAATTTTATTAGACTATTGCTATCCAAATATTTTTAAAAAACAAATTCACAGACCCCAGTTTACAAACTCCTACCTAAAGTCCCTGCAGTATTAAAATTCCCTTGCTATCATAATGGTCTCTATGCAGAAGGGAGGTCACCCTAATTTTCAGATTTGGCACACAGCTTCATGTAGTCCCCAATAGCCATAGAAATCCAATGAGAAAGTTAAACTGGATTAAGTCCATTCTTTATGTCCTGGTCAATAATGAATTCCCAGAGAAACCTTGGAGATCTGAAACAGAAAAATGCAATTCCCTAGAAAACTTTTAATGGCATACTGGGTCTAATCTTGGCCTCTGCAATGAAAAAGGGAGAGGGAGGTAGACATTGAAGAGTGTGAAGAGCCAAAAATGATTAGCGAGATTAAAGACCAGTTTTAAATGGAAAACTTAAATTAATTAAGATTGCTTACCCCGAAGAAGAACAGGCTGAAGGACTTAATAACTGTCACTCCCTCCAGAGACAGCCCATTCCATTTGTGGAGAGTCCTAATGACTAAGAAGCTTTTTCCTTGTATTGATCTAGTCAGCTTTGCTGTGATTTCCACCCATTACTTCTAGTTCTTCTTTCCAGGGCCAAGCAGAGCAAGCATGCCACCTAGTCCATGCGACAAGCCTTCAAATATCTGAAGCAGCAATCATGCTCGGCACCCTGCCACCAGCAAGTCTTCTTTTCCACAAGCTAAATTGGGGTTCTTTCTGCTGCTCCTCATGCTGCATGGTTTTGAGATGATTTGGTAACCATCCAGGTCATCTTCCTTTGGATATGCTCCCATTTGTCAATATTCCTTCTGAAATGTGGTGCCCAGAATGATCATTAATACTCCAGCTATGGTCTGATCAGGGCAGAATACAGAGAGATACGGCAGGCAGGCAGTCAATAAACATTTATTAAGTGCCTGTTATGTGCCAGGCACTAGGGATACGAAAAGAGGCAAAAGACAGCCCCCACTCTCAAGGATTAATAATTTAAAGGAAGAGACAACAAGCATACAAATGTCACAAACAAGCTATGTACAAGATAAGTTGGAACCAATTAAAAGATAAGGCACTAGCACTAAAAAAGGCTTCCTGTAGAAAGTGGAATTTTAGTTGAGACTTGAAGGAAGCAGGGGAACTTGGGAGGCAGAGAAGAGGAAGGAGAGCATTCTAGGTATGGGAGGCAGCCAGTGAAAATGCCTGGAGCTGACAAATGGAGCATCTTGTTCAAAGAACAGTCTCAAAGGAGTCTGGTGTTGCTGATGTGGTGAGTGCATTGGGAAAATGCAAAACAAAAGGCCAAGTCAGGTCTGAGAGGGACTTTTGATGAATCAACTTAGCCAGTGAGATTATCTTTCTATACAACTGATAAAATACAGGTTAAATCAGGGTCATGCAAGAGAAACAACCACATTGACTGTCAGCAGGCTGCAGAAGAAAGACTAGGAGTTCAGAAAACCTGGGTTCTCATCCTGGCTCTATCATGTACTACTTGTGTGAGATTATCTCAGTTTCCTCACCTGTAAAATTTAGATACATGTGGCCTGATGTATTGGGAATCAAGATGGGCTCTTAGCACTTATTCAACCAAGTGCCCTTGAAGAGTTTGGCCTTTGTTTCCTTGATTAAATTAGGAGTCCTGGATGACCTCCTTGCCTCAAGGAAAAGCCTAGTTTACATGGGTTTGAGTGGCATGTTTGTGACATTAGAGGCTTTTAGACCATGTGGATTTAAGTCTCATTTTTGTGACAATTTTAGGTCACATGGGTCCTAAGGGGAGTTGCTAAGACCAGAGCCAATAGTAAGAGCTTAAGTTCTGGTCTCTCAGATGACGTTTGATGATGGCTAAAGAGTGCATAAAAAGAGAAGACAGAGCTATTTGTTTAGGGCTCTCACTCTTGGTGGTGCGCTGATGTGGAGACTCTGGGCAGCTGCAGTTAAGAGCCCTCCAGCTTGTAAACCCCAATGCTTGGACTTTGTTAAACTCTGGTAACTTTGCATTGAGATTTGAGTCAGACAACGTCTGTCTGTTGATGTTTGCAGTTTGTTTGTATTTTCTCTGAAGTTTACGGTGCTGGTTTTTCCCCCTGAACTAAGTGAATGATATTTGTATACGGGATTAAAGTAAGATTGTTTACCCCTTAACGTTGCTTTCCTTAGTAAAGCAGATCAAAAGAACCTGGGCTTACAGCATTTTGTGAGCTGGTTGGTGGTGGCTTTACACCCCCACAGCAGCTGCTAGCTGAATTGTTGCAACACCTGAGTCCCTCTTAGAATCATGGTAGGATTAGGTGAGTCTATGTGGGTATAAGCACTGGAAAAACTCAGCGACACTGTTCAAACATAAGTGTGTTTTGCCTTTTTTCTCCCCTTAACTAAACTTGTGATTTTATTGCTATAGGGAACTCTCAGTGGTAACAGTTTCTCTGTCATTGAAGATTGGCACTTGTTGTACAGGTTAAGGTCTGAGACAATCATTTCTAAGGCCACCTTTCTATACACTACAATGGATATGTATGGAATGATGATACTTATCTCCTTAGGGACACTGCATCAAAGGTTAAGGCCTGGACAAAGGAGCCTGATTAATGACCATGTATCATATCACACCAGAACAATGGTAGAAAGAAAAGCCATGTCCATAATCACAGGTCTGAGCCTTTAGCCCTACCTAAGGCTTCCAAACAATGTCTCAGGAAGCAAGGCACCAGGCTCAGGGAGGGAGGGCCTCTCATCAGGCAGGAGCTGCCTCATCCATGGACATCCTCTGAAGCAAACTACTGGGGTTAGGAAAGAGTAGGGCCTGGTGTCTTGCCATCATGGGAGGAAGCTGCAGATATGGTATTCCATGTGAGCTCAGGCAAGTCCCTAGGGCCATCTTCTCCAAGTAGGTACTGACCCAGACTCTTTCACGCATTCACCTCTAGCAATTTGGCATTTGGAGAGTGAATAGTCATAATAATGTTACTGTCCAAGTCACAACACCCTGGAGGGACTTCCCTAGTCCAATGGCTAGTAAATCCATATTAGGCTGCTTCACCAGGGTGAGCTGGAGATCCCAGACCTGGCTTACATCACTTCTCTGAGAATTAGGTTTGGACATGGGCCAAAGAAGGATACAGGCCCATTCCTTCTGATGCAGGTCAGCTCAATGGCTCCCTTCAGCCAGAGTGAGAGGAACAGACATAGAGAGTATCAAGAAATATAGGCCTTGGACTCTAAAGGAATTCAACGCCTCCTGGTGTAGAATTATTGGACTTACATTTGTTCAAGCTCAGTATAAAACCTCACATACCACTAACATCTGTGGGCCACACAGAATGAGTCAGCTCCCTGGACCAAACCGGTTGCCTATTATCAGTAAAACACGTAGTTAGAGTAATTGAGTGTGAGGTTTTGTTTACATTCTACGAAGTCCTCAGACCCAACTCTCGCACCTCTTTGCCCCCACCCTTTCTACCCTACTCTCTGAAATCACCACTCTTATTAGCAAAGCTCTCATCATCCTAGATATCTTCTCTTAATCCACTTTTCATGGGGATTCTGTGCTCACAGAAACCTAACCTAGGTCTCCCCAAAAGTCATCGCCTCCCTGTCAAGCCTCCCCAGTGCTGGCCGCTCCTTCTTTCATGCTCACTCCCAACATGTACTGGGCCAGATTGTTCCTTTGCTGCCATTCCCTACCCTGAAGTTAATTCTTGTCCATCTATATCACCCCATCTAGGTCCTTACTTCGATGGTCTACCAGCTTTGAGGTCACTACTACTTCCTCAAGGAATTGAGTATTTAGCCCATCATTTTCCTCTCTACCTGTCCTCAAACTTGGAGACTTCACTCCCCACGTTAATAGTGCTCCAAATACTCTTTCACCTTCTTCCACAGATGACTCTCCACAAGGGAAAAAGGGCAGGGTCCTAAGTAAATGGGAAATCCCAGGTGATGAATAATCTAGTGAAGGATATTGCTCACTAGACCAGCCTAATGCTCTCAATAAAAACCATTTGTTGTCGCTGTTCAGTTATTTTCAATCATGTCCAACACTTTGTGACCCCGTTTGGAATTTTCTTGACGAAGATACTGGAGTGATTTGCCATTCCCTTCTCCGGCTCATTTTACAGATGAGGAAACTGAGGCAAACAGGGTGAAGGGACTTGCCCAGGGTCACACAGCTAATAAGTGCCTGAGGCTAGATTTGAACTCAGGAAGATGAGTCTTCTTGAGGCCAGGCTCAGTGGTCTATCAGCTGTACCATCTAGCTGCTATAAAAACCATGGACATTATATAATACATTGTTTTGTTTATATCATTAATAATAATAACCAGTAATAACTACCATTTCCACAAAATGCTAAGACCTACAAAGAGCCTTCCTTAGAGCAGGTAAGGTAGGTAGTAGGTAGGCACCTAGGTAGATAGAGCACTGGGGGGGGCTGGAGTCAGGAAGACCTGAGTTTGAATTTAGCCTCAGACACTAGCTGGGCAACCCTGGGCCAGTCACTTAACCTCTGTTTGCCTCAGTTTACTCATCTGTCAAATGAAAGTGATAATAGCACCTATCTCCCAAGGTAGTTATGAGGGGCAAACGAGAATGGTAAAGCATTTAGCCCCATGCCTGATACACAGTAAGCACTGCATGTTAGCTATTATTCTGATAATTACTATTTCCACAAAACCCTAAGGCTTACAAAGGGTTTTCCTTAAATCAGTGGGAGAGGTAGTCTTGTTACCCCCTTTTACAGATCAGCAAGCTGATCCTCATAGACATCAATGATTTGCCCACCTTTACACAACTAGGAGAGATGGGAGAGCCAGGATTCGAGCTCTGGTCTCTTGACTCTCAGTCCAGCATCCCTTTTGCTATGTTCCTTTTTAAAAATTGCATTGAATACAGTAAAACCTCTGGTCTCTTTCCTCCTGTAAACCAAATTAATAGCTTCTCAATTCTATCACTGCCACTCATCTTTAAGCAAGTCACTAATCCTCTCTACTCTGAGTTGATTTATAATAAAAAGAAGGGGCTTCACTCCCAGGACTACTGGGTGGAATAATTAATGAAGATCTATAAATATACTTTGAATAATACCAAAGTCAAGGGGTGTATGGAGCTTCTGTGATGGTTTATTATTTCTGTCGTGAGCCACTTTCTTGGCAGGAAGCAGTATTTTGGTAGTCGTAAGTGGATGGGAATAGCAGAATGCCTTCTTTGACTAAGAGAGACCGAAAGGCCCTGGAACCAGATGGCTATTGGAAAAGGTTTTCGCCAACTCTTATTTTTACACAGTTGGAAAATTCGCCAAAATAAATCTGAATTTCACCTACAAAGTCTCTTGACAATTGACACTAAGAATTACTGGAATAACGTGTACATATCAGTGTCCAAACCCATTCCTTTCGTGTTTTATTTGGAGAATAAAGATCACCTATTGAGCAAGTGGAGAATATAAAATTAATCCCTCAGTTCTCTATAAAATACAATCAGGATAGAATCTTGAAAGATTTGAAGCAAAACTATTCAGAGGGATTTTAAAATGCAAGGATCAGACCAGTTGAAATTAAGCATCCCTTGTATTTTTTTTTTAGAGCTGTGTATCTTTAAAGGCAAGAATTAACATAACCCAGTAGTTTCAAGGTAGTAAATGACTTTGGAATCAGGAAGATCTGCTTTTGACATATAAGGGATGTGTGACCTTGGGTAAGTCACTTAATTTTCCAGTGGTCCAGGCAACTCCCTATAAGGCTAGAAGACACAAGAGGGAGATTTCCTACGAGCAGCGAGTTTGTCGTTGTTGAGTCATCTTCAGCCACGTCTGACTCTTTGGGACCCCTTTTGGGGTTTTCTTGGCAAAGGTACTGTAGTGGTTTGCCATTTCCTTCTCCAGCTCATTTTACAGATGAGGAAACTGAAGCAAATAGACCTAAGTGATTTGCCCAGAGTCACACAACTAGTGTCTAAGGCCAGATTTGAACTCAGGAAGATGAGCCTTCCTGACTCCAGGCCTAGTGCTCTGTCCACTAAGCCACCTACCTGCCTCTATATAGATGGCAGCAGCTCCCTATATAAACAGGTGCCAAGCCAGGGGAGGCAGAGGGTGTTGTGTGTAAGAATCTCTTTAAAAAGTACTTTTGAATTCATTTAAATATTCACCTTTATCATTTTTTGGAAAAAAAGGTTTTTTAAACACCTCTCTTCCTCAATTTTGATTTCATTAGATTTCAAAGAAGTTAAATGTTATATATGAGAACTATACTTTAGCTAGATTTAGTAGTGTTAGGAAAATATTCCTACTTCTATGTTTAATTGCATCTTGCAAAACTGATTTTTGACATGATAGAGTGGAGAAGACCTGGTTAGATAAGAAGTGAAAAAGAAAATCATGTGGAAAAAAAATCTGGGAGTTTCAGTGACTCACAGTCTCAACATGAATCAATGATATAAAACAGCATTCAAAAAAATGTTAACACAATGAAATCTTTGTATTGAGAGGCAGACTGTCTGAAATGAGGGAGGTGATCATCCTACTGTTCTCTGCCCCGGTCAGACCACATCTGAAATACTATGTAGAGTTTGGGAAAATCCCATTTTAGGAAGGATGCTGATAAATCTGAGAACATCCAGATGGAGGAGAGTGACCAGGATGAAGGCTGTGCCACATGGCAGCTGGGTGGTAAGTGGATGAAGTGCCCATCTTGGAGTCAAGAAGATCTGAGGCCAAATCCTACCTAGCAGGGAGATCATGGACAAATCACTGGCCCTCACTCTGCCTCAGTTTTTATATCTGGAGGTCAACTTTGATGGTCCATAAATCTATGATCTTGTAGTCCATATTATAGGTTGTCCCAAAGGTCTTGCTTAAAGCTGAATGAACACTTTGGGGACGTGCCGTCTAGCTTGGTTAAGGAAATGGGAACTCTGGGCCTGAAGAACGGAATTAAGGGACAAGAGTTGTCTTCAAGGCTGTCAGTTGGAAGACGGATTAGGCCATTTTGTAGTTGATCCCAGACAAAGTCAGAGACTGCAGGTCAGAAGCAAATGTACTGCTGGCTTGAGCAAAACATAAAGGATGACAGAGGAAATGGTTAGGAGCTGTCCACACTGACACCCTCTCTGTGGGTCCACTCAGAGTTTGAAGCTGTCAGAGACATCATTTGGCCCTGCCCCTGCTGGCCCTTACAGGGCCTCAAAGAGCCTAAGTGATAACACATGGCAAAGCTCTAATGGCAAGAGCATTTATTGGAGCAGAGGAGTAAATAATCATAATAACCCACATTTCTATAGAACATTAAGGTTCATAAAGTGATCTCCTCACAACGATCTTCTAAGGTCTATAGTGCAATTAGCAATATTCCCATTTACAGATGAGGAGACAGGCTCTGAAAGGCCAGTTGACTCAATGATCTTGACCACGATCACCCAGCTATCGAGGATCTGAGATGAGAATTAAGTCCGGATTTCTCAGACTCTAAATCCAATACTCTGTCCATTAGTTGTTGTTGAGTCATTTCAGTTGTGTCTGACTCTCTGTGACCTGATTTGGGGTTTTCTTGGCAAAGATACTGGAGTGCTTTGCCATTTCCTTCTCTAGCTCATTTTACGGGTGAGGAACTGAGGCAAACAGGGTTAAGTGATTGGCCGATAGGTTACACAGCTAGTAAGTGTCTGAGCTCAGATTTGAACTTAGGTCCTCTTGATTCCACAGCTGGTGCTCTATGCACTGAGCCACCTAGTTGCCCCATTAATATAGTATGGTATTCTAATTCTAAGCTTGGCTTTGCCACTAGATACCTGGGTGACCTTGGGAGGTCATTTAGCCAATCAGCAAGCATTTCTTAAGTGTTCTTTATGTGCTTTAATAAGCACTCTGAATACAAAGAAAAAAAATAACACCTGCCTGCCCTCAAAAAGTTTATATTCTGATGGAGATGATAACTCAAAGGGATCAATGATCTCACTGATGAGACTTCCTTCCAAAGATGGCAAATCATCCATACCTGCTTATTCTGGTCGGTTTTCATCTATGTTCTTCCAGAAGTTTGTCCCAGGTTGTCCACCCCCATGAAATAGGAGTCACCACGTATAGAAATAGGAACATTCAAGATACTTACAGAATGGAAGTTTCCTGTGATCTCTTAATTGCCAAACCCAATGACCTCTTCCCTGACCTGTCTTTTTCCCTTTGACTTTGACACTGCTGACTGCCTTCTTCTCCTTCATGATCCATTTTCTCCAGGTTTCTATGACACTGCTCTCTCCTGGTTCTCCTCCTACCTGAGTCACTGCTTGTTCTCTGATCTTCATCCAGGTCATACCCAGTAACCATGAGTGTTCCCCTCATAGGCTCTGTCTTAGACCTTCTCTTCCCCTTCATTATTTCGCTAAATGATCTCATCAGCTCCCATGGGTTCAATTCTTATCTCAGATTGATTTATCCAGCCCTAACCTCTCTCCTGTCCTCACATCTGCAACTGGGCATCTGGAACTGGGTATCTCGTAGATATCTTAAATTTAACATGTCTATGAATTCATTGTCTTTACCCCTATACATTCCCCTTTTCTAACCTATTACTTCCCATCCTCCCAGTCACTCGGGCTCGCCATATAGATATCAACCTTTACTTCTTACTCTTACCCCAATCAGTTACCAACCCCCCGCCACTTCTGTCTTTGTGATGTCTCCTCTCCTCTGATGTTTCCATCATCCTGGCATGGGCCCTCATCACCTCATACCTAGACTATTGCAAAGCCTTCTACTTAGTCTCTCTGCCTCAGATCTCCTCCCTTCAGTCCATTCTCCACTATCTGTCGAAATGATCTTCCTGAAGCATGGTTCTATGTCACCCCCCTATTCAGTGGCTCTCTATGATCTCCACGATCAATTTAAAAATCTTCTGTTTGGCCTTTAAAAGATCTTCCTACCTTTTCAGTCTTCTTACCTCTTACTCCCCTCACCCCATACTCTTCCTTCCATTCACCCCAGTCTCCTTGGTATTCCTTACACAGGACACTTCATCTCTGGATGTTGGGCATTGGGACGGCTAGGTGACGCCATAATGGATAGAGTACAAGGCCTAGAACCAAGGAGACTTTTTCTGAGTTCAAATCTGGCCTCAGACACTTATTAGCTGTGTGACCCTGGGCAAGTCACTTAACCCTGTTTGTCTCATTTTCCTCATCTACCAAACAAGCTGAAGAAGGATACAGCAAACCCCATCAGTATCTCTGCCAAGAAAACCCCAAAAGAGGTCACAAAGAGTCAGACATGACTAAAAATTACTGAACAACAACCTCCCACAGTATATGTGAGGATGAATTGAGATAATATTTATAAAACTTAAAGTGTTATATAAATGCTAGCTATCATTGTTAGCGTTCTATTTGATCCTGGAGGTAATAGCGAGGCATTGGAGTTAATAGAGTAGGATAGTGACATGGTCAGACCTGTGTTTTGGGTAGATTAACATGAACAGCTAAGTGAAGGAAGGATCTAAATGGGGAGAAATTTGAAACAGGTGGTGACCCAGCACTCTTGAAGGCTGTACCAGCAGAGGATGAACTCTAGCAGGCGCTATTAAACCTGAAAGGCTGAATACAGAGTGGCAATGGCTGGTGCACCTGGCATCCCAGGACTAGCCCACCTCAATAGGGAGAACCTCATCACCAGGTTGACCACTAGGTGTTAAGGTTTTGGCCACAGCACCCCAGAAAGACTATTGGCTAAAGCATGAGGCAGGGGGATAAGGAGGTGCAGTGTTACAACTTGGATTTGTGGAAGCGCTACTAACACAGATGAATCACCTAAAGTTAATTAAGAGTATAATGAAACGAGTGCTGACTTTGGAGTTGGGGGGTTCGAATCCTGACTTTGGCACTGAATAATTGTGTGACCTTGGACAAGTCACTTCATTTCTCTGAGGCTGATTTTTCTTATCTGTAAAATAGAGATAACATGCTAATTCAAACAATTTACTTTCCAAAATCATTAAAAAGAAGAATGGGGTTATGTGTATAGCTGAAAGCATTAAATAATTGTAAGCTACTCTTTTTTTTTATTAAAGTAGGAAGAATGAATTTAAAAGAACTCTGGGCCTGGGGGTTTAAAGTCAAGAATTGGGCTCTGGTCTGATCTTGCTTCTTATCAACCATTTGACCTTGGGCAAGTCACTTGATGTAAGCAGACCTCAATTTCCTCATCTGCAAAATAGATGAACTGGGAAGCATTTCTTGACCAAGCACGATGCTAGACACTGGGGAGACAAAAAAAAATGAAACAATCCTTGTACTTCAGGAATAATAATATTTGACACTACCTACCTCAAATATATGCTTCCAAAAGCACCGTATACACGTGAGCTATTGGTACTTAAATGGTAAAATGATGAAGCAGGGGGCAAACAGAAATATTTTGTGTGGCTCTATAAAAATCACAGCAGTGTCCATGAATTTTCTATATGCATTTGTGTTTGAAGTGAGGGAGAGAAGTTATCAAATTTTTTTGCTAGTAAAACTCAATATT